>NW_011889453.1:76576-80926 GCF_000151845.1 Pteropus vampyrus
CAAAACTGGGAACGACCCAACTGTCCATCAACAGGTAACTGGATACACAAACTACAGTAGACCCATCCGCCGGAAACTCAATAAAAACAAAGGAATTGCTGATACCCGGAACGATGCTGATGGATCCCAAAGTCATCATGCTGAGTGAAAGAAGTCAAATTAAAAAAAAAAAAAATGAGAATACAACGTAAGATTCCGCTTATGTAAAACTCTAGAAATCGCACGCTAATCCACACGGACAAAAAAGTAAATCGGTGGTTTCTTGGGAACGGAGGAGGGGCGAGGGGGGATGGGAGAGAGGGGTCACCAGGCGTAGTCCTGAAGGTGACGGACATCCTCACTCTCTTGATTGTGGTGGCGGTTTCTTGGGTGCATATATACGCTGAAACTTCAAACTGTACACTTTGTGTGCACTTCGCTGCATATCGATTGTACCTCGATAAAGATAAATGAGTATAAACGGAAGTACAAACGGGCACACGCCGTTAAGACGAATTACTTGGGAATGGGAAGGAGAGTATGAAGTGAGGCTGTTAGACGGAACGACAGAAAAGTTAGAAAAGAAAAAGAGGAAAAATACTGCACTAAAAACAGAAACAAATATGAAAGGTCCACAATTTCAAGATAGGGGAAAATATCGAAAATTACTAATTCCAGTTATTGGTTGGACACAAGTGTTTACCATTTGCGCATGGTGGCTGCTGGTTTTTTTTTAAACTCTTACCCACTTTTAAGCAATTCAGTCCAGCCCCAGAATCAAGAAGGTTTCTCTTTGGATAACTTTCTAAAACCTGGGGTGCTTTCCCAAATTTTTGTGTGCTTTCTAACTTTTTGGTCCAATTTCAGCAGTTACAGCCAGCTTTGCCCCTCTGGACGACGGCTACCATTCTTGTTATTTTTACGATTTTGTCTCCGTTTCGAAGGCTATTGAATCAGTCAGGGTCCTTTCTGTTCCGGGAAAAGAAGCTCAACTCACACCAGCTGGAGCAAAAAGGAAGTTCATCGGGTCACATAACAGAAAGCCCAGAGTCGCCTCGCGGTTCAGTGGGCGCTGGATTCTCTCCCTTCCATCCTCCCCTCCCCTCCCCCCTCCTTTTCCTTGCTTTCCCTTCTCTTCTCTTCCTCCTCGCCCTCCTCTCTCCCTCCCTCGCCCTCTCCCTGAGAGAGCTCCGAGCTACACCTTGTTGACAACTAGCAATCCGGGAAGAAAAAGAACTTCTTTTTCCAACCATTCCAACATAAGTCCCGCGACTGAGTCCCGTGGGAAAGCCTTGGATCGCAAGCCCACCTCTAAACACCGGGACTGGCCGTCCTGACCCGCGGGGATCACGTGCTCACCCCATGCCTGGGGCAAGAGAGGGTGAAGTTAGAGTCACTTACAGAAAGTGGGGGAGGGGCGTTTCCAGAGGAACAGCAGAGGCCTGTTCCCAGAAAGAGCTGGACACAGATGTCAAGCGGCAAACAAAGTCGTCCCCAAAAGGTGAATCAAAAACAAACGATTTTATCTGCATAGCGAGGACGCGGGCGCACATCAGAGCGGTGTGGTTTTAGGACTTCTGTGTGCAGAATGTGAGCGAGCGAGCGCATCCCATCTCTAAATGACATTTTAGCTTTGCAGTTTTACTTTTTTTCAGCCGACACCTTCTTTACTATGTACACCTGTCTTGTTCCACCGACAGCAGTGACTACTTCTAGCTTCTCACGGGGACCAAGAGGGTGGCTTCCTCCTTCCCACCCACCGCCCACCCCGCGCCTGCTGCCAGCTGGAGCCCATCGCTTCTCTTCTGGACCAGATCCACCGGTAGATCCCATCTCTCCTTTGCTTGGTTTTCTCCCTACTTTTGCCGGCATAAACCGCATAAACCTTCAAATAGCTATCGCCAAAAAACAAAAAAACAAAAAAACAAAACAAAAAAAAAAACGGTGCGTGGGAGGGAAACTTTCTAAATTTCTGATGGTGTGAAAAAAAATTTTCCCACTTGCCCCTTCCCTCAATAGCTGCATGGACTGCATTAAAAAAAAACCCCGTTCAAAATCATTCTTTCGAAATTCTGAAGATGTCGTTCGAGTTGTCCTCCCGCTTATGCTGGGCCCAGGGCCAGTCTGATGCCTAGACCTCTGTCACCTCCCCAGGCATTATCGTCATTGATGTTTTGGAAGCTTCTCCCTCTCCTTGGTGCTCTGAGATTTCATGGAGCTGGATCTAAGTGTACGAGAGTCTATTTTTCCCTCTTTCTCGCACTTGCCACTAAGCGGGCCGTTTCGCTCGGCAAATTCCAGTCTCTCCTTAACTCCGTGCCGCTTTCTTTTTCTTGATTTTTCCCTCCCTCATCCTCTCTCAGGGGCCCCGTCAGGGGACGTCTTGCTAGCAGAACTGTCGCCACAGGGGTCGTCCTCTCCGGCCTTTGTCTTCGTATTTCATGTCTCTTTCTCTTTGTCATTCTTCTATTTTCTAGATTTTCTCTGGACATTTTTAACTTCAGGAACGATAGGTCCGATCTCTAAGTAACTCTTGTCTTCTGACTGTCCCTGTGTATGACGCGTTCTTACCGCTGACAGATGCCATGTACCACGGTCTTCGCGTCCCCAACAGTGATGTTTGGGTGTCCTTAATTTCCCTTCTGCTTCTCCTGGAGCCTGTTTTTCTATGAGCTCAGTTAGCCTTACTCTCCTGGTGTACCTGGTCACCTTTGGCCTTTCGTTCATTCTCACAAATGAAGGAGGAGGCGGTCTGCATGGTCGGGGGTCTCCTCCCTACCAGACAGACTGATTACGGACACTTGTCTGTCAGGCAGGTGCTCTCAGTCCCAAAAAAGGAGTCTTTGCTCTGCATGTCATGGCCCTACCTGACACCTCAGCTCTCCAGGGAGGATGCTCAATCGTTTTTTAGAGAAGGACACTCCACAGGCTCTGGTCTGACTGCCTTGGGTTCTCTGTGCATGCTGGGTCATTCCAGGGGTCCTGGGATGTCATCGTGCTGTCTTGCTTTATAAAACTAAAGAGATAAAAGCCAACAGGTTTAGGGATAACGCCAGATAGGCTCTGGCTTTGAGAGGATGGAAAGGATTTGGGGAGGTCTTTCCTCAATTTTGTAAAAGTCTTTTAATAATTGAATTTAAATCACTTTCTCAATCAGGGAATACTCAAAACGTACGAATGGGTATACAATGAAAAGTCTCCCTCGTACCCCATCTCCTAGATGCTCAGGTCCCCTCCCTCGAGGCCGTCAAAGTTGCAGGTTTGGGTGTCTCCTTCCAAAACTATCCTATGCATATATAAATAAATATACGTATGTTTACATATGTGCATTGTATATTTGCATACGTTGCAAAGAATACATACAATCTGTTACACCGCACCTATGTTTTTGGAACCCAGATTCGCTCATAAGGGAGCGGTGAGCTAGGGGAAGGGTGGCGATAGGGTGTGAAGTCACATCGGTGCACATGTGATCCTCCCCCGGCATCGGCATCGTCCATCCCACCACATAAAAGCCATCAAGCAGGTAGGCCTGGGTTCACTCCCAGAAATGGCACACAGCTGAGGACGCTCTGAGGCCAGCACGCCGGGAACTGGGACCTGGAGTTTCCTGGACAACCGACTCAAAGGCCAGTTACTGCGTCCCAGTCCCTCAGCCTTTTAATTAGAACTCTTATCTGCAAGTAAGTGGCTTAAGCAAAAGGTGAAGAGTCCATCTGGCTTCAGGCACTGCTGAACTCAGGCCTCAAGCAATATCATCATCGGGAGTGATGTTTTTCTCACTCTCAGCTCCGACCTGCGAGGCAGGTGGCCCTCAGTGGCAGGCTCCTGGGTGGTCCTTGATGGCTGCAGGAGGACCTCCGGCGGGGGCGATCCGTCTACTCCAGTTCCAGCTTTATATCCTTAGAGGTTCAAGTTCAGTGGAAAAAGTAAGCAGAGTCTTGTCTGGTGACCCTAAGATTTACTCTGATGTGACCGGCTTGGGCCATGTGCCCACTCCTAAAATAATCACGCTGGGTTTGGGGAAGATGATCCGCTGCTCAATCTAAGTTTGGGCCCCACGCTTTATCCCCGGAACTGAGGAGAAAGCCCCACCTCCGGCACTTAGCGAGACGATGAGGGAAAAGTCGGTCCCCAAATGGAAAGCCGGGGCCTTCCCTAGAAAGGGGGCAAATGAAGGCCGTGGCCACCTGCTTGTGAGATTGCAGACTGACAATGGCCCCGCTGGTCCTCCGAAAACATGTTCCCCACCCCAATGTTTTAATAAAAACATCACTGAACCTAAACCAACGTTAACTATATGAAAAATTTAAATATCTCATTTGTGGGGATAAAAATCAATCAAGAAAGAACTAAAATCCAAGACAAGAA
>NW_011889453.1:80976-101765 GCF_000151845.1 Pteropus vampyrus
GGACGCTCTGAGGCCAGCACGCCGGGAACTGGGACCTGGAGTTTCCTGGACAACCGACTCAAAGGCCAGTTACTGCGTCCCAGTCCCTCAGCCTTTTAATTAGAACTCTTATCTGCAAGTAAGTGGCTTAAGCAAAAGGTGAAGAGTCCATCTGGCTTCAGGCACTGCTGAACTCAGGCCTCAAGCAATATCATCATCGGGAGTGATGTTTTTCTCACTCTCAGCTCCGACCTGACCTGCGAGGCAGGTGGCCCTCAGTGGCAGGCTCCTGGGTGGTCCTTGATGGCTGCAGGAGGACCTCTGGCGGGGGCGATCTGTCTACTCCAGTTCCAGCTTTATATCCTTAGAGGTTCAAGTTCAGTGGAAAAAGTAAGCAGAGTCTTGTCTGGTGACCCTAAGATTTACTCTGATGTGACCGGCTTGGGCCATGTGCCCACTCCTAAAATAATCACGCTGGGTTTGGGGAAGATGATCCGCCGCTCGATCTAAGTTTGGGCCCCACGCTTTATCCCCGGAACTGAGGAGAAAGCCCCGCCTCCGGCACTTAGCGAGACGATGAGGGAAAAGTCGGTCCCCACATGGAAAGCCGGGGCCATCCCTAGAAAGGAGGCAAATGAAGGCCGTGGCCACCTGCTTGTGTGACTGCAGACTGACAACGGCCCGGCTGGTCCTCCGAAAACATGTTCCCCACCCCAATGTTTTAATAAAAACATCACTGAACCTAAACCAACGTTAACTATATGAAAAATTTAAATATCTCATTTGTGGGGATAAAAATCAATCAAGAAAGAACTAAAATCCAAGACAAGAACAGATAACGAGAAGCATTCTAAAGGCGCTGTATTTTTCAGAGAGGATGAAGACATTGATTATCTTTAAAATTCGTTTAAATTTCACATGCTTTTTAAGAAAAGATTTCAAGGGAAATCACACACAGACACACACAAACCAGAAACCCTCCTGAGTTGGGGTGGGGGTGGAGAGGGAGGAAACTAAGCCAGTAAATGCCAAAGAAGTTCACAGCAGCACCCTCGCTGAAAACCAGCTAGAAACGTCTCCTTCCTACTTCGGAGGGGAAATTTTTTTTTTTTTTTTTAAACCAAGTTGATACTTTTTCCTAAAACCCAGATGCAAATTTTCTGCGTGAGCACGTCTTTGGACCTCAGGCTGGGGCAAGAGCCGATGATTGACTTCCCGCCGCGGGAAAGCCCCGCCCTCCCGCCGTTTCGGGGTTCTCCCATCGGATGTACTTTTTTCCATGGAGTTTTCCTGATTGATCCAGACGTCTGACGAGCAGAGGGGCTGGGCTATTCCCAGGTGTCTCCCAGATTAAGGAAAAAAAAAAAAAAGCACTCGCATCACCGCCACGGATCCCGGCTGAGCCCAGAAAGCGCAGGCGCCCCCAAATCTCCGCGGCTTCCTGCAGCGGGTCCTCAGGAAGGGGGAGGGCGGAGCAGAGGGAAGGGAGGGAGGGGTCGCGTGCCCAGCACAGACCGTGCCTTCCCCGCGGCCCCCCACACCCCTCCGCGACCCCTCGCACCCCCACAGACCCCCACCCCCCAAGTCCCAGCAGCCTGACCGGCTCCGAAAGGGCGTGCCAAGCTCTGACGCCTGCGGTGTTCCGAAGGGACAGGGCTGGGTCTGGGACCCCGAACCTGAGGCCGTTTTAATGACCAGGTTGTGGGATCTGGAACGTGGTTCTGATGGTACCGGACCCAGCATCCAACCGGGAGACGGGGCGGCGACGAAACGCAGCGGAAAGCAGTGGCGAGGAAAGAAAAATAATAGAGCCATTTCCCGTTTATACTCCAACCCTTCTGTGAATACATTACACGTGCATGTAGGTTTGGGGTGATTTACTGGACCCCGCGTGAGGGTCCAGAAGCCAGTTCCATGTGTATATACACAGCTTTGCTGCCTAGACCGAGTTGCGCGAACAGACAACTAGGCGCTGGGTTTTCTAACTAAACAAAAGCCAGGGGACGGGGTTGGGACCTCCGATGTCCTACAAATAAGAAAAGCAAAGATTCAGAGACTCGAAAGGACTTTGCGCAGGGGAGGAAAGGGGAGGGCGGGGGAGGCTGGAATCCAGGAAATGGGGGAGGGGAGAGGGGAGACCTTCCTCCCCCAGAGATTTAGAAGGGGTGCCAAGTTCGTCTTTATTTACCACGATGAAAAATGAAAAGAATTTCTCTCTGATCTGGCCATAAAAGGACCGAAAGGACCAACTGGAAACACCGAAGCGCAGAAATGAGTCGCATTAATTTCTAATCTCGAAGGAAGAAAGTGGTGACGGCCTCTCCTACCCCTCACCCCGCTTACGCTCCTTATCGAGGGAATGCTTTTTTTTAAAAAAAACTCCAAGGTTAACGAGTTCATAAAAAGAACTGAAACAAAGATTCGATTCAAGGGGCCTTGTTCCATGTCTGAATTCTGCCCGGCAAGCCACCCAGATGTCACGATGGTCCATGCCCGCCCGCGGTTCTCAGCAGGCGACACAGATCACCCGTGCGGATTCTAGGGTGGAGCAGAGAGCTCGCAGTTCTGGCAAGTTCCACTCTCTCCACTGTAGTCCCTCTACCAGGGGATGGCAAACGTTTTCTGTGTCAGGCCATTCGGTCTCTGCTAAGACTGTTCAATGCCGCCCTCTCCCCTCTAAAGCGCTTGAGGCAGTATTGGGCAGCGGGTAAATGTGGGGGCGCTGAGCTCGTCTGCTTTAAGACCAATTTTGCCCACACGTTCGCTCTTTTAGTGAGCCTGTACCCTACACGACAATACTTAGTGACCCACCAGACCCACGCATACCACATAGTCCACCGAAGCCCCTGACCACTTGCAGGGGCTCCCGGCCTTGCTCATAACGTCTGGCCTAGCAATGTGATTCCACGGCAGCTCCCCACTCCCGCTGCTGTTAGGCCTCCTAAGGAACAAAACCCACCTCGCGGAGATTTCAAAATCCCAGCGGAGGTACAAGGCGGCTTGCTAGGCTGAAATCGGGAAAAAGACAGAATCCCTTCTTAATTCTACAGACCGGGACCTGCTTTCTCACTCTGCGAACTACTCACATCTATATATTTATATGTGTAAAGAAAATGAAAAAAAGAAAAAAAACAAAATGAACAAAAAAGGAAAAAAAAAGAAGGGGGGGGGGGGGTTGTGGAGGAAGAACCAGCACCACACGAAAGGAAGGGAGAGAGGGAGGGAGGAGGGAAGGATCCTGCTCCGTGCTTCATTCACATCGTTCTGTAAATCTTCAGGTCAAGGGCACAGACTCTAAAGACAATCTCTGTAAGCAAAAAGATTCTAGGCATACGAGAGTCATTTTCTCTTTACATTGAATGGAAGGGAATCGTAAAAAAGAGCTTTTGCCACGTGGAGTAGAGAGCAGACCGTAATTAGATTTCGTCTTACTGGGATCTTGTTTCTCTGTCGTAAGTCAGCTCTCCTTTCATGCCACATGAATTGACACACCACAGGCCTTTTACGGCACGCCATGTGTGTAAACAAAGGGAGACCACATCCTTGACGTTTCAAATTATTTTGTGCGGTTGTTTCTGTTTAATCAGCACTGGGGGGAAGCGAGACGATACTTGTTCATTGAACTGAGGACACAGCGGGGGACAGCAGGTGAGGATGAGCTGGACGGTGGCCGAAGGAGAGGCGAGCGTGAGGGGCAGGGCAGTGAGGGGCCCTGGGAGCGTCACTCTCCTCTCCGCAGGTCCTCGCCGCTCTGGGGGGACGTGCGGGCATCCAGGTGGGGTCCTCGGCTGCTCACACCACGACGGTAGCCTTGGTCTTCTCCTTGCAGGGGGAGGGAGGCGCCGAATTCTCCCCCAGTAGCTTCTTCTCCAACTCGTCTTCAGCCTGAAAATGGCAGGGGAAAAACCAATTCTAGGAGGAAAAACCAATTCTAATGGGAAAACTCATTCTCGGGGGGCGGGGGGGAGGATGGGGCAGAGTTAGCTTTCCTGAGCTTGAAATCAAGAAAAGGAAAGAAAGAAGGGAAGGGAAAAGGGACAGAGGAAAGGGCAAAGATCTAGGGCAGAAAGGAGGGGGACGCGGGAAAACGAGTGTGGCAGAGGACAGAACCCAGAACGCTGAGGGCGGCACGGTCCCCAGACAGCGGAAGGCAGAGCCCAGCCCTGGGAGGAAGCCGAAGACGCCGAGCGCGGCCTCGGATCCGCAGTGCTCCCGGCCCCCACATTCCTCCCTGTCCCCAGCGCCTCCCTGACAGCTCAGCTCACCAGGGGCTGGAAGCTGTGGCAACACAGGCTTCGGAGTCCCAAGCCCAGGGAAGCCAAGGACACGATGGCCAGCAGGGCACAGATGGTCAGGAGAAGGATACGGATTCCTAGGAACAAGTTCTGGAAATAAAGGAAGGAAAGAGAGAGTCAGGAGTCTGCCCCTCCGATCCTGCGCTACCGCCTTGTCACACACACACGCACTCATGTAAACACACTCACACACACACTCACACACACACTCACACGCACACACTCACACGCACGCACTCACACACACTCACATGCACACACGCATGTAAACACACTCACATGCACACACTCATACACACACTCACGTAAACACACTCACACACACATACACGCTCACATGCACACTCACATAAACACACTCACACACACGTAAACACACTCACACACTCACTCACACACACTCACGTAAACACACTCACATATACACTCACACACTCACACACACTCACTCACACACACGCGCTCACCGCATATACACGCTCACATACACACACTCACACACACTCATGTAAACACACTCACACACACTCACACACACTCACTCACACACACATACGCTCACCACATATACACGCTCACATACACACACTCACACACACGCTCACACACACATACACGCTCACCACATATACACTCTCACACACATTCACATACACACACGCACACACATACACACGCTCACACACATACATACACGCGCTCACCACATATACACTCTCATACACACTCACACACGCTCACACACACGCTCACTCACACACACTCACACACACACACGCTCACACACATACACACATACATACACACGCTCACCACATATACACACTCATATACACACACTCATGTACACGCTCACACACGCTCACACACACACATACTCTCTCACACACATACGCTCACCACATACACACACACACACACACACATTCACACGGGATCGGACTCGGTCCAGCTAATTCCCACCAGAGCAGGCTGCATTTCCCAGCTCCGTGGGCAGCCAACAGCTCCCCCGTTCGCTCGTGGGCAATGTGACCTGACCACCCCCTGTGAAGAGGGGGCTCTGTTTCTCCACCCCGTGTCATCTGGGAGGACCTGCGACTGCTCTGATCGGTATTGCACTGGGGAAGCGACATCATGCTAATTACAAAGTCGCCCTTCGCTGGGCTGGCGGCTGCCATTCCTCTCTCTCGAGGTGCTGGCGGTGGGACGCTCTGTGCTGCGACCCAGTTGCCGTGTCACGAGAAGCACGAGCCACGTGGAGAAGCCACTGTAGGCTCTAGGCCTGACCGTCCCAGCTGGGTTCCCAGCCGAGAGCCGCCGGCAACCGCCAGCCGTGTCGTCTTGGATATATCCGGCCCAGTCCAGCCCTCGGAAGACTTCGCCCCACGACTGACACCTGACTGCAGCTTCGTGAGACAGCGAGTGACAATCGCCCGTCTGAGCCCAACCGGCCTACGGAATGGAAGGAGTGATACGAGACTGTCGGTTTAAGCCGGCGCACGTGAGAGCGGTGTGCTCCGCACCCTCGCACCGGTACAGACGGGCGGTGGCCCGTGACACCTGCTCTCACACGTCCCCTCTGTGCCCCTCTCTACTGGGCTTCGGAGAATCTTCCTCCCGCGAGGGGCTCGGAATGTCTCCAGCTTAAGTTAAAACCTCCGGAACCGAAGACCTGGGATGAGGTGCAAACGGCCTCTGCCCCGGGCCCCCAGGGCCCATCCCGTCGGGGCTGCGGGTGGCGACGGCCCCGGGGCCACGGCGTCTGCGTCCTCACCATCAGCATTTCCATGTACTCCCTGCACTCGGTCTCCAGCCACTTCGAGTCTCCATAATCGCTGCGTTGCCGCCATCCGTGCGTCCAGCCGTACTCAGAGGTCGTGGCAGGGGCTGAGCGATCGCACACGAGGCCGATGTCGATGAAGTCATACCGCCACCCTATGTCATTCCCACAGAAGACGAGGGCAGCCACGGCCGTGGCAATGCCAGCCAGGGTGAGCAGGCCTGACACCCAGCCCTAGGAGAGAGGGGTTCGGGATACAGACTCCCTCTGCGGATGGCAGAGCCATGGGGTCCTGGCTTCAAACCTGTCTCCTCTTCCCCAGCTTCCTGGCCCAGGAGACACTCCCCCGCACCCCTTCAGGAAAGAGCTCGAGATACAGGGACCCCGAGGGGAGAAGACAGGAGGGGGAATGGGAAACCTGTGACCCGGGAGGGGGCAGAGGACAAGGTGGGGACAGCGGATGCCCCAGACTCACTGAAAGGGTGCCTCGGCGCTTCTCATGGGCGACGGCCCCAGCTCCTGCTGCGATGGCCTGAGAAGAGAAGGTACCAGAAGGCCTCCCATATACTCTCCTGAAATGACCTCCATCACCCCTCCCCCAACAGTTCTCCGAAGAGCCCACTGGAGGCACAATGCCGAGGTCAGGCAAGGAGACCTAGCCTATGGATGAGACCCCGTACCGCAGGCCCCCTTCCCAATCTGGACGCGGTGACTGACAGGGTTTGGGGCTTGTCCTCGAAGGCCCGAAGGCAGAGGGCATTCGGACGCCGGGTCTCTGGTCTCTTCCCCAGATCCCTGACCCGGACCCAAAGGAACTCACTCGCTCCTGGCCCATAACCACTTGCCTCCCGCCGAGCTCACGGCGCCTCCCTTACTCACCACGGACCCCACCCAGAAGGCACAGCCCATGCCACGCAGCTCGGTCCAGGGCCCGAAGTACAGGAACACCCCAAGGGCACAGCTCACAGCACCCAGCAATATCTGCGTCACCTGCAGACAGGGCGAAAAGTCAGACCCCTTCCCAGGAGCCCACAGGCCCAGGAGCAGCCGCCCCCCCCCCCAGCTAGGGGCCTCTCCCTTTCCTCTCTGCCTTGACCTCTCTGCCGCTCTGATTCTGGAAGGTTCTGTCTCTTTAACGTCTCTGAAGCCGCATGTCTTGTTCTCCCCGATCCCACTGACATGCCAGGCTTTTATCTGGCATTGCTTTCTCCCGAACAGCACACTCCGTCACCCCGGCTGACGGTTCCCTTTGGGAATTTCATCTTCCTGTGCAGGGTGGGCCGCGAAGACCCCCGGCAAGAGAGGAGTGTGGCTGGCTGACGGCCCCCAGGGATTGGCTTCTTCAAGGAGTTAGCTGTGCACCCCAACAAACATGGTGCACAGCTACCCCCGACTCGGTGCCCGCTCTCCAGAGAATCCACCTCTCACAGCATCTGGGACGCCACCACCTGCATGCCCTTCCAGCGTCTCAGATTCGTCACATTCAAGTCCCACGCCCCATCCATACTTCCGGCCTCCGTCTCTTCCGCCTTCCAGGGCTCCATCACCCGGCCGCCCACACGCCAAGCCTCGGCATGTCCTCGGACTCCTCCCCTACCTCGTACCCCAAGCCTATTCCCTCCTCGGTCATGGGGAACACCCCCCCACACACAGGATCTGGATCTTCATCATTTCCTCTGGGACCACAGAGGTGCAGACCCTCCGTACTTCTCACCTGGACAGCTCCTGGCTGAGAGGCAGCCTGAAGCCCAGGTTCCTGCTCATCGTCCTGATTCAGGACAGATGCGTCATCCTGTCACTCGGGGCTCTCAGCAACGTGGCCCTGGTCTGCGTTTCTCAGTCCAACCAGCCACGAGTCACATTCTCTTGACCCTGCCAGAACCTGCCCTGCACACGCTGGCTTCTCTGGTCCTGCCCCTCTCTTCACCTGCAGTTCCTTGTCGTCCCCTGTGGGTCTAGACCCACCTCTTCTCCCTCCAAGGTCTGGCTCAGATGTCACCTCCCGCGGGATGCTGTCCCGCCTCCCAAGGACGTCACCTGATCTACCTTTAGTTCTAGACAGTTGCCTGGTCCCTTCTGGAAGATGCTGAGCACCGTCTGGGGACAGTCCAGGGATGCTTTCTGAAGTGTTCCCGCAGCGCCTACCCCATGGCCTCATCTGCTGGCCCTCAGTCTACAGGAGTTTGATGAAACCGAATTAATCGCCTCCAGGATCTCCCACCCAGCCCCGCCTCTGGCTGGGAAGGGACTCACTGCATCACAGAAGAGGTCCATCACTCCTTCCCACGCAACTCTGTGGGGAAACTTCCAAAACCTTCCATTCCCAAACGAGACAGGATAGAAATACTGAGCTCTCACGAGGACTCAACCGTGAGTCCTCCGTGTCCCCTCGCTCAGCCGCCTCTCCGGCCCACGCTTACCCCTAGTGCCAGCCGTCCGTAGGGCATGCTGGCCTTGGGGGGCCCTGCATTCCGAAGGCCAGCACAGAGCCCCTTCAGCTGTGCCAGAGCTGACTCCTGGTGGATGTGGATGTAGACGTGGGTGGCCGGGGACTGTGCAGAGGCCATGTCGACTCCCTTCACGGTCACCGTGCTTTGGGTCATCTTGCTCACTGGGGAGAAGACGTACAGGAGTGAGGTCTGGGAAGTCGGTAAGGCCACAAGGAATATAGGAAAAAAACAGTCTCCTTGTCAAGATCCCAAGGGTTCTCCCGATGTAGGTGTCAAAGTCACCGAGACCCTGACCGCGGATGCAAACCCCAATCGCCTCTGGTCTAATCGCCAAAATGGTCTGATACGGTTTGTCTGAGTCTCAGGTTGGACCCCCCAAAAAAGGAATCTGAATTATTACCTTCAGCGACTTCACATACAGAGTTGATCCCTGAACAGCACGGGTTTGAACCGTGCGCGTCCACCTACATGCCGATTTTTTTCAATAAACGCCGTAAGCATAATCTCTCTTCCTTAAGTCTTCCTTAATAATAGTTTCTCTTCTCTAGCTTACTATATGGTAAGAATTCGGCCTCTAATACACATAACGTACAAAATCTGTGTTAACCAATTGCCTGCGTCATCGGCAAGGCCTCCGGTCGACAGTAGGCTCTTAGTAGTTAAGTTCTGGGGGAGTCAAAAGTTACGTGTGGGTTTTTGACCGCCATCGATCCCCACTGTTCAAGGGCCACCTGTGTATTTGCACATAATCGTTTCCGATGGTTAAAACTTTCAAAAGATGTGAAAATGGACACCTTTAAAACACTCCCACCTTCCTCTCCCAGCCCCCTCATTGCCTTCTAGAAAGAAGCTAATGTTATCAGTGTCTCATATATCCTACAAGCTATCCCCATGCAGGAGCGAGGTTGGAGAGTGTCCACTGCCCCGTGCCCATGGCCCGCCGAGGGTGTCAGTAAACTTTCGCATTTTTTTCAAATGTGTATCGGGAAAAACACATTCCATTGTAGATTCTAATCGATTTTATGCAATAAAATGCCCCCCCTTAAAGGTATAGCTCAACGATCTTGACACATTTGTACATTTGTGCAACCACAACTACGATCAAGATACAGAACATTTCTACGTTGCAAAAAAGTTCCCAAATGTCCCCTCCCGAGGAAACCCCGGCTCCTGGCCACAGGCGACCACAGATCTGCTTCCTGTGACGATTTCGGTATAGTTTCCATCCATAGTTCTATGATGAGCGAGGCTGGTCTCTTTTCATGTGTGTGCGAGCCATTTGTTTCTTCTTTTGTGAGTGCTCCACGCATATCTGGCCTCCTCCTCGATTCATTTTGTTTCGTTTGGGTCTTAATAGTTCTTCGTGTCTTCAAAAAAATTACCGTCTGTGACATGAGTTCCAAATCTTTCTTTCCAATCCCTGATTTCTTTTTTGATTTCACTTGTATCATTATGCAATCAAAGTTTTCCATCTTTTGAAAAATAATCTCTGGGTTTGATATCATACTTAAAAAGGACTTTCCTATTTCACGATTATAGAATAATTCTGTGTTTTCTCCTAAGGGGTTTTAGGCTCTCGAGTTTTCACATCTAAGTGTTGATCCATACGAAGTTTAGCATTCAGTTGAGCTGTTTCATGACACGCCCCTCCCATGTTATTTTTTTTTTTCCTCGTGGCCTTTTTTGCTAGATTACTTCTCCATATGCACATGAGAATCAACTTGCCTAATTCCAAAAGAAATCCTCTACAGGTCACTCTCATGGGCATCGTCCTTGAGTATCACTGTTATTCAATCATAATATCATTACTAACAGTTCTACTGACAGCAGCAGTAACAGTAACCCTAAAAGTCTTCTCATTTGTATTCTATGTACTTTTGAGAACAATTCCACTCTTTCACCTACCTGGCCTCCCTTACGGTATAAAGGACAGACAGGTGCTTAACAATTCTGCAGACGCACGAGGAGGCTCAGACTTGTTCGCCCACACGCGCGAGGAAGTCCAGCCCAGATTCCGGCCGCATCTCCCCTTGGGGCCCAAGAGCAGCACGTGTTGCAGCCCTGAGTGTGCCTTGGGCTCCAGCTTTCTCTGAGGCCCGTGGGGATCACACCCTACTCCAGCTCCCACATCAGTCCAGCCCCCTGCTCTTCCTCTGAGTCGGGCCAGCCCTGGGAAGGTTCCTCCACCCCGACGCCGGGCTGTGGGGCTCTCCCCTGCTGTCCTGGACTCGCTTCTCTGCCCCGTCCCTCTCACTGCCCCTGGGGCTGGGCTGACAGGACCATGTGTCCCCTCTCCATTCTGGACCCTCCGCCTTCAGGCCTCACTCTCAAAGGACCGCTCATCACCGAACCACCTGAGCCTCAGCCCCTGCACCTGTAAAAAAGGCGCGAGGCACCGGCGAGGGAGAGGGACAGCCAGGCCGACATGGCCAGGTGCATGTCCCTCTTCCCTCCCCAGCCGTTTCTCTAGGGTCACATTGTCTAACTGGCACGTCCCTCCCTCCCCAGAAAGTCCTATGGGAACCAGGAATGGGGGGAGCATGGCATCACGTGAGACCGGAGGGGGACTTTGGGGACTGGTCTGGGGGAGAAAGAGGGAGGTCGATGGGTCCTGCAGTGAGGCTGCCGGGCTGTGAGGGCTCTGCTCACCTGCTGTCTCCTGGGAGCTCTCGCGGACGACAGGCAGAGGCAGAGGCAGGACCTGGAGCTGAGGACCTGCCGGTGGGTGTGGGGTAGACGAGCAGAAGGAGGAAGGGGTGGGAGGGGGAGGGTCTGACTCTGACCTGCAGTTCACAACTTCCCAGAAAACAGCTGAAGCGAAGGGGCCCTTCTGAGGTCTTTGGTCTTGGGTCGATGACCAGGCTGATCACACACACACACACACACACTCACACGCACACACACTCACACGCACACACTCATCCTACTGAGAACTCTCACACCAGGGTGCACCCACCAGTGGCACAGGCAGATCCTCGCCCCTGCTCACCCCGCCCCCGGCGCACAGAGCCCGGTGATCCGCGGGCGGGTGGCGGAGAAGCCCCAGAGGGGCCCCTTGGTCCAGCTGGATGCTGAGAAATTGCATGCTGCAGCCCGCCACCCCCTTCCTGGCGCTCTTCCAACTTTCTCTTCCTTCTGCCTGGTTCTTGGCTCCAGCTCAGCTCCTCCCAGCAGCCCCTTTCCCAGAGACCCTTCTCCCAGGGAGGGGGCACTGACCAGGCAGCGCAGGGCTGAGCGACCGCCAGGGCAGAGGCGTGTCCCCGGGTCCAGCTGGGAAGCAGCTGCTGCGGCTGCGGCAGCGGCAGCGCAGCGGGACAGGTTCTGACCGGTCACCTGAGGGCCCTGGAGGGAAAGAGGCCGCAGGAAGAGCCACAGTGGGGCCGCAGTGGTGCCAGCCGGCTGGAAGCTGAGGATAGACAGGGGGGCGATGCAGGCATGGCTTGGTCCAGAGCCTGAGTCCGTGGGAGGAGGATGAGAGGAAGTCCCAAGGACTCTGCAGAGGCGGGCGCCCTGACACGACACCCCTTGCCCCTCGAGAGGGCCAGAGATGCTGCTCTGTGGCCCGGGGCCTCTGCCAGTCCTCAGCTCCAATGAAATCTGTGAAAACCTGCCAACTTTTCCTCCAGACGGATGCCCATAGGCCTGGGCACAGCGGACGGTAGTGAGGGGTCTCTGGGACCCCCCCAGCCCACCCACATTGACGTGCACATCCACCTGGAGTCTGCTCTGGCCCAGCTCCTGCTGACTAGGTGCTCCCTGCTGTGGCTCCCTGTCCCCGGTGCCACCTCCCAGACTCGGGGCAGCAGATGGCAGTGGCCTCCTGGGTGAGTAGGGCCACCAGAGTGGTACCCAGGCTTCCATACCAGGAGAGGAGCGACACCCTCTCCTGCTGCCAATGGTCTCAGCCAGCCGCACCCTGAGGAGGATGCAGAGTCAGCCGTCTCCTCTTCCTGGGCACCCAGTCGTCCTGTGACCTGCCTTCTTCCTCACTCACTGGCCTTCCCCATGCAAAGCTGTCAGTAGGGCAGACCATGGGCTAAGGAGGTGAGCGCGGGAAGTCGCAGCAGATGGCGTCCTGAGTCCATCCCCTCCCCTCCGCCAGAGCCAGCATGGCTGGGTCCCCCTCCTTTCCCTCTCTCTCTCCTCCCCACATCTCTCTTTCCCTCTTTCTCCTTTATGAGGTTCTAACAGTTCATATCTGGCATAAAAGCCACCCCGAGATGTGGGGGCAGAGGGTCGCCCCCGGGCCAGGGACCTGGGAGCCAGATTCTCAGGCTCTTGGCCTTGCGGGTGCAGATGGCGCTGGGGCTGCTGGGAGCACTCGCCTACGCCCTGTCCTCCGACTCCCTCCACATCTGCGTGTCCTGGGGGCTCCCATCTGGACAGGGGTTGTGGCGAGCGGGGCGGGCGGACGGTGGACAGGATGGAGAAGGGGCAAGTGGGCCTCCTGTCGGAGGGGACAACCACACCATCAACAAGGGACTGTAGGACGTTAGTGAGCAAAAGGCCCTAAGTGATCTAGGCCGATCCCCTACTTCCATAGCTGAGAAATGGCCGAGCGGAAGGCGGTGTCTGTCAGCTCTCCCGTTTCCTGCCCAGGGCGTCTCCCACCAGGCCAGCCATCTCTCCCACTTTGGCAAACGGCAGCTGAGGGTCGAGGACCCGGCCACCTCCAGACGTTTGCACGGAGATGAGGGAGGCCGAACGCGCTGCAGAGTGTTGACTCGACAAGGAAGGGTCACCTCTTAGTCGTTTCCCGCTGCCCTCTGCACACAGTGGGGGGCCGATGGGTGTCACTGTCAGCTGATAGGTGTGTGCAGCCCGCAAAGGGAGCTTGCTGGGCAGGTCCTGGGGACCGAAAGCCCATTGGCCTCACTCACCGGATAACAGGAAACACTCGCATTTATTGAGAGGCCAAAGGAATCGTCCGCACCCACCCACTGGCAAAAACACTCAGATCAGTTGCAGGACAGCCAGACAGGACTCGGATGCATCCGGCCACCAGGACGTGCCAGCCCTCGGGCTCCGGGAGCCCAGGGCAGAGGCCTGCGGGCCCAGTGCCCGCCTGAGGCCGCTGGGAGATCCGTCCCGAACGGTAGGGTCTCCACAACCTACACCTTCACCCTGCCCTTCTGGAATTTTCATAAAGCTCCTGGTGTGGCTTGGAAAGGAAGGTTTTGGAGACGGGAGAGAGGGCTCAACCTGGCTTGGCCGCAGCACTTTTCGATGTCACTAAAACAGAGGGTCCTGCGGCCTCGGGAGTCCGATCCAGGCCTCGACATCCTCCCTGTTACCTTACCACGGACAACAAAGCTCAGCTCAAAACAGCCGAGCTACGGGGTGTCCCGTGGGAGGGCCAGCCGGGAGCTGGGCGGCCAGACCTGCGAGGGTCGCCGAGGGAAACGCAGGAGGGGCTTGCACTTCCTGAGCCAGACCTGTTCCTGGTTCGGTCTCTCCCCAGGAGTGCTGGCTGGAGTCGCCGCCTTCATTCGTGACCAAGGGGGTGGCATCTGCTGGGTGAGTTCGGGGAAGGGCAGAGGTGGACTGCAGGCCCTGAAGCCGGAGGCCCGTCCAGGACTCTCTCCACCGCAGGCCTGCTCCACTGGCGGGCACGCTTTCTGCCTGGGGCCGGGATGCAGGAGAGACTGAGTCATCCAGGTCGCTCTGTCCCCTCTCCTCCCCAGGCCCTGCTAAAGGCCCTGCTCACCCTGGCAGCTTTCTTCACAGCCACTGCGGCCATCAGCATCGGAGCTTATCATTTCCAGAGCTATTACTTCACAGAGACCTTCTGAGATAGCACCCCATCCTGAGGGCCCAGGGAGCCCCACAGCACCCCGCGTCCAGAAGAATTCAGCAGGCTGCACCTGTGCCTCTTGAAAATAGACATGCTGACGGTGGGTGGGCCAGGGAGGGGGTGGCGGCAAGTGGCAGGCAGGCAGAACCAAGGGGACGGGCACCAGGGAGACGGTCCTCTGTTCCGCACCGAGCTAGACAACCATCACCACAGATGGTGGCACTGAACAAGCAGAAGCAGAAACCGTGTTACAGACTAGTGGGAAGTAACAGCAAACACTAAAGCATCGATAAGCAGAGCCACAGGGCGAGCGTGCGCTGCGCGGCAGAGGGGCTGCCGCACGCTCTCCCCGGACCTTCTCAAGCCGCAGGGTGGCCAGCAGCCCCACGTCACAGCCCAAGCCTGTCGCCCTTCAGACAAGGACACTGAGGCCGGATGGGAGGGGTTTCTGGGGGTTCTGCGCAGTGAGGAGGCTGGGGACAGAGCACAGACAGCCACGTCACTCCGGTGCTTACGGCTTTGCTCCTCTCCCCGGGCCATGACGCTGAGTGTCTGGGTTCCGCTGTTTCTGACATCGCTGGTCCCCCTGTGTCTGTACTATTGGAAAAGCCTCCGACCGACCCATGGAGGTGAGCCCGTGTGTTCGGGGTGGCAAGCTGAGGGCAGGCTGTCAGAGGAGGCAGGAAGGGACAATGGATGGTTTGCAGAAGAGGGCCCATGACAGTCAGTCCCAAAGGGCACGTTCTTGTTTTTCTACTCCAAGGTGGTGCAGCCCAGAGAGCCCTTGTCCTTGACCCCACAGCCCCAGGCCGAAGACCCCAGGAAGCCAGGGAAGCCCACACTGTGGTGGGACCTGGGGGCTCTGCACCAGGATCCATGAGGCTGGTCTTGGATCTGGGTGACTCCAGAACTCAGCTGCCCCGCAGGAGAGAATCTGTGCTTTCTCTCCCCCCGCCGGCTGCCCCGCCTCCTCCTCCCTTAGAAAAGAGGCCAAAACAAACCGCTGGGAGTGAGCTCCATCTCCTCTCCCCATGCCTCTCCCGGGGTGCGGGGTGCTCACGCCTGCAGCTCCTCCTGGACTGGGTCACAGCCCCTCCTGAGAGAGATGGTGACAAACAATTCTGCTTCCAGCTTCTCACTTAGTCCTTCCACAGCAGACCCACAGGCTGCTCCCACCCCCAGCCTCCCCTCTCTGGGTCCGGACGCGCCGAAAACAGACTCTTAGAGGCTGGTCCTGGGACGGCAGGTCCGCCGGCCCGGAGCGAAGGATGAGGGAAGCTGCATTTCAGCCTCTCTCCTGACAATTCAGATGGAAAAGGCAAAGGCTTGACACTTGGAGAATTGGATTTAAAAAAAAAAATTCTTTTTTTTTTGACGTGTGGAAATATCAAGAAGAAGATGACATCACACCAACATGCGATCGCGTCGGGAAAAATAAATTTTTTTTCTAAAGCTAGGCCATCCAACAACACGATGCCACATAAACCCCGGAATAATTGTCCCATGGAAAAAAATACCAAAAACCGCTGGATAAAATGTGAATCGTGGATGTTTAAATTCATGGCTAACCCGAACAGGCCCTAGCAGAAGCAGGAACATGAGTTCAGAGAGCTCGGTCTTGAAACCAGCGTCAGCTGCTTCAGTCTCGAGCACCCACACTCAGGGCTCCAGCAGGAGGACCCACAGGAGCCACCACACGGCCATACTCGGGGGAAAGTTTTATTATAGCAAAAGGATACGCAGCACTGCCCATGAGAAATGAGACGCCAGGTGGACACTGGAATGGTCCAGGCGCAGGCTTCCTATATTCTCCCACCGATGAGGTGTCACTCGGTGACACGTGGGCAGTGTTTCTGCCCGGAGAAGCCCCGTTTAAGTCTCAGAGCCCAGGGTTCTTATTGCGGGTCGGTCACACAGGCACCCTCTCTGCCTGCACGACTCCTGCAGTCAAGATTCCCAGGAGAAAAGCAGGCGTCCACCTGAAGTCATGGCATTTGCACAAATAGCCTGGGCAAGTTGAGTCAGTGGAGGTCAGAGCTCTAGGCGCACAAACAACCTCGTCAACGTAGGAATGTTCCAGAAGCGAAAGAATTCAAGAGGATGAAGGCCAGCCCGGCGAGCGAGGCTTCTAAGGGACAGCCATCCGGGTTCACGTTTCCCGGCACACAGCCCTACAGTCATCTAGGTTACCCTAGAGCTAACCGAACACTGCGTTTAATAATTATGCTGAAGACAATCAACAGATCCTACCGACACTTAAACTGGGGAGTCACAGGGAAGAACCCTGGATGACCTGCAATTTCAGTGAGCGATGGGGGGTGGGGGTGGGGAGGATGGGGGGAGGAATCCACCCCATCGAAGGATATGACAGGCAAATGTTTGGCAAAGTACTGGCAAAAATGAGAGATTGAACCTAACGGAGGGAGGAGGCAGGAGAATTAAAACGTCAGTCAAGCCACAATCAGAGACTGCAGCGTGCTGATCAGCCCTGCGGCCAGGTGGGGAGGCCACCTGCAGAACAAAGGAAGTTTCTGCTGGGATGGCGAACAACCTTTGCCCCACACCTGCTGGTGAAACAGGAAAAACAGAGTCGGTAAGTGGCGTCCTACACGAAATAAAATCGTTCATCCCCTATGGCTAAAACCACGGGGAACCTACGGAATCAAGGCTGGGAGCTGCCAGCCCTTCACGCTCCACGCGCTCACCTTCCTCGCTGTATGTCCGTTTCAGAGGAAAAAGGGTAAACCGAGTGTTTAAACTGCAAGTCACAGAAACCGAAGAATGATATAGTAACTGTTTCCCCCGAACACTCACGGTCCCTCCCAGCGTCTTTCCCCCAGTGCCTCTCGGTGTCTCTACTCTCTCTCACGGTCCCCGTCTCTCTCCACGGTCTCTGTCCATGTGAGTCTCTCTCAGGCTCTCTCACGCTCTGCTTCTAAGAGGAGACCACGCTCTGTCTACGGAGCATGACCCCTTCGTTAATAAACTTCCCCTCTGACTAACTTTGGCGAGGATTTGAACTCTCTCTCGCGCTCAGCCAAGCACCCTTTCCTCCCTGGGTGTAGGACTCAAGCCCCGTCCCCAGCCCCCCTCGGGGAACTGCATAGGATCCCGGAGTCGGGGTCATTTTTCTCCTTGACCTAGATGGTGGACACACGGTTATTATGATTAAAACGGCACACGTCCATTTTATATCCTCCTCCATTTGAATGATATGATGACGATAATAAATACACATTAGGGCTCCTTATTCTTGAGTTAACTTTGCATTGTCTATATCAGTTCATGTAAAACTAAGTGGCGATAATCGAATGGGCCTTTTTCCTTCAGGATGTCCAACCTGGAAAAAGATCAAAAATCTGAAACGCCAATGGGAAACAGCTGCCTGGGGGGGTGACAGAATAAGACTAATCATGCCCCTCCCCCCCCCAAAAAAAACACTCTATCTCTCAAAGTGGGTCATTTGGGAAGAGTTTGATAAAGATACAGGGAAAGTCTAAGGAACTACAAGTGACGATACCATATCAGGACCGGTAGCCAAGGTGGGTGGGGGGGGGTATCATCACCCCTAGGGCCAAAAGACAGAGAAAGATAATAATGACTGGTTTCAGCCAGAGACAGAGGAAGCCGATGGAGATGGTGCTTGATTCGAACTGTCACCTTCTCACAGAAACACAGCCAGCCTGAGACAACCTGGCAGCGAAGGATCTTGGTGACCGAATGTTCCTCCTCTGATCTCTTGCTCGTGTTCCCTATTGGCCAAACCCAACGAGAAGTCATAATGTTGTAGGATTCTCAAACAGAGAGACGGGACACGGAAGCTATAAGCAGGAAGCAGCATTTATTGATGCCGGCACCTGCTCAGCAAATTCTTATCCAAAGGCTGAGCCCCGATTGTAACATAACAGGCAGTTTTATACAGTCTTGTTATTCCTACACAGCTACAGAGATAAGAAAGAACATTAACTGGTTGGCAGGCCATGAAAGAACAGATACTAGCTGGAGAGTCTTTGAGGTGGGGGAGGGGGGAGTCAGGAACACACTCATTTGAGCAAGAAATGGCCAGGCAGGGTCAGGCTGCCACAATAGGACAAGAGAGCCCAATGATGCAACCTATATAAGATACCCCTTCAGGGCACAGAGAAAACTAGAGAAAGGCGGAAAAAATATATCTGGAGAGGCAAATGAAAGATTTCCGGAACATTTCCTTTTGTTTGTGCGAAGAAATAGGGTTGAATACGTCTCGAAGACATAAACCCAGACTCAAGAAGCTCAGTGAGCCCTAAACAGGACTAACTCAAAGGAGTGTCCGCCTCGACGTGTCATAATCCAATGGCTAAAAACTAAAGACCAAAGGAAAAAAAATCTTGAAAACAGCTAAATGAAAATGATCCTGTCAGGTAGCTAGTCGGGCATCAGTGGCAGGAGCCAAAGCCCAGTTCTGTAACCATGGAAACTTCCCTTAAGGACCTCCCAGAAACACCTGCCTTTTAGGGTTATAGATCACCCAAATCCTAGAGCACGAAGGCCATAAAAGTGGCTGGCTAAACCAGCTACAAACGCATGCGCAGAAAGTACCCTAGCTTCAGCCTCATTATACCATCATTATAATGTCGTGACTACGCCTGGAAGTTCATGACTCTAATTATAACAGACTGAATTCTGGGTAAGCACCTGCGCAGTAGGCAAAGCGTTTATATAGCAGCTGACTGTCAGTCAAGGTGACCTCACAAACGGATCATCTAAGACTTCCCATTACGGCCCAGATCTCAACAGACCTTCCCATTCCTGCCACAGCGTTCCTGGCTGGAAACTCGCCCCTCCCTTTGGGGCAGACTGTCATTTCTCTTCACCTCCCAAGTCCCACAGGGCTGCAGCCCTCCCTCGTGTGGCTCATCTCCTTCTAAAAAGTACTTTCAAGAAATCTTATTTTTTTAAAATCTTACTTTTCCTCAGTCTCACTGACCTATAATTCCTCGCCGTGTTGGCAGGGAAGAACCAAGGGACAATACACAAGCCACTGTCATCCCAATCACTTCCTTCACCCCCATGCCGCTGGGGTGACACCCCAGCGGGGACAACTCATTACCTACAGAAAACGGTGATTCAAATGATCGTGGCCAGAGGACGTGGCGCAGCGTGTTTTTAAACGGTTAAGTGTAGATACCACGTTATAAAGCAGGATTTCAGGGCTGCGGAAAAGGGAATATCACAGGGCGTTTTCTGAGAGGGAAGGGTTAGATCAGGCTCTTTATCCTGATCACAGTGTTGGTTACGTGAATCTACACGTGTGTTAAAATTCACGGAACTGTACCGGGCGGCGGGGGCGGAGGGGGGCGGTCAGTTTTCTATAACGATAACTTACAATAAGGAGATGAATTGGGGATTATTTGCGCATCTCTACGTCAGCATCTCAGAGTCACTTCCAGATTTGTATACTCTTTCTTGCCATCTAAATGGGAACCTCAAGCCTGTGGCTTTAGCTGTATTTGCAAATAATCGAATTGCTTTTGAACGTCAAAAAATACTAATAATAAAAGGAAGGGGTGGCGTGACATCTGACCTCCTACAGAAGAGAAAACCTATGATTCAGGCCCCTGGGGCTGCTGAGAAGGAGAGAGGGTTGCCCAGGGAGACAGAGCTCAGGAGGGGTTAGCAGATGGGCTTGAGAAGGGTCAGGCAGAGGGAGGCAGACTTCGCAAGAGACTCAGAGACACCATAAATAGAGGAGGTTGCCAGATGCAGACAATAAAAGACCACTTCTGAGCAGAAGGGCAAACTGAGTTGACGTTCGTTCATCCGAATGAAGACTGGAAAGAATTTACACCCAGTCAGGCCACAAAAGGACTGATTTAGAAACACTACAGAAGAGAAATTCATGCCATCTTTAGTTTGAGGAAAAGAGTAATTCGCCAGGGTCTTTATTTCAATGTCGTCCTGTAAATATTTCTTGTGACAACATGTTTCTTAAACTTAATGATTAACGAGTTCAAAAAACAGAATCGAAACAAGATTGAATTTAAATTCAAATGCCTAGTTCCAAGTCTGAGCTGCCCCTTACAAGCCAGCCATCTACATGTGATTAACCCCGCCACCTAGTGGCTTCAAAGAGTTCTGTTCAGGAGAAACTAGGGGGAAAAAAAAAAACTATTTTTTCACACAATTCTTTGGAAATTATGAATGCATTATTGAACAGATAACTACTAATACCTCCCGTGTGTGGGTACCCCCACACCGCCTGCTCTGATGAGCCATTCGATCGGAATTGGGGTATTACAACACCAAAACCCCAGAATCAGAGGGCTCCACTGTCTCCAGCCACTTTTCCAAAGCCTGTCCCATTTCGTCTGCTTCAGGAACCAGATATGCCGGTTATGAGCTGGAGTCAGCCCCTGTCACGGCCCCTCGCTGCCTGAGCATCCACAGAGATGTTAGCTCGGTTTGTCCCCAACCCTGACCGGTGAGACACGGGTCTGCTGATTGCCTGGGAA
>NW_011889453.1:101815-110902 GCF_000151845.1 Pteropus vampyrus
TTTTTTCACACAATTCTTTGGAAATTATGAATGCATTATTGAACAGATAACTACTAATACCTCCCGTGTGTGGGTACCCCCACACCGCCTGCTCTGATGAGCCATTCGATCGGAATTGGGGTATTACAACACCAAAACCCCAGAATCAGAGGGCTCCACTGTCTCCAGCCACTTTTCCAAAGCCTGTCCCATTTCGTCTGCTTCAGGAACCAGATATGCCGGTTATGAGCTGGAGTCAGCCCCTGTCACGGCCCCTCGCTGCCTGAGCATCCACAGAGATGTTAGCTCGGTTTGTCCCCAACCCTGACCGGTGAGACACGGGTCTGCTGATTGCCTGGGAAGACTCTGCACACACGCAGGGACCCCTTTGAAAAACAGGCACGAACTAGGAAAACCGACATAGGTGGCTTGTGGCTGCACCATTGCATTCTAAGCTATTAGACACTTAGGTACACACATTCCCCAGTTCCTATGTACAGAAAGGTTTATGGAAAAACTGTTTATAATACTCCCAAACCAGAAACGAGCCCACTATCCATCCTCAGCAGGATGGATATAGAAACTGCTGCAAACTCCCAGAGTAGAAAACTACATAGCAATGAACAACCTGCAGCTAAATTGAGCAAAATATGCGAGACGTGAAAACGTACCTTCAGTAAGATTCTATTTATGTAAAATTCAAAACTGGCAAAACCAATCTATATCCCTTAGGGATGCATACATCGGCAAAACAGTAGTCGAGGGAAAAGCAAAGAAGTGATTTGCACGAGAACATTAAATGGGTCACTTGTGGAGTGAGGGAGAAAAAGGGGTCATTGTTAGGTCGGGGTGCTTCTGAGACAATGAGCTAATCTCGATTAGAGATATATGTTTGCTTTATAATTAATCATACAACCATATTTATATGTTTAGTGTTCACTTGTATATATGTTATAGCTTACGATTGAAAAGAACTCAAAATTCTGCCAAGTTCAAAGGTCTTTAGACAAATCTTAAGGAGACAACAGGCATGCAAATTTCATTAAAGCCGCGTAGTGACCTGGGCAGGAGTTTACAGATTATAATCTGACTCAAAAATTAGAAATATGACCCAAATCTAAGAGGAAAAGCGACCACCTCCTTTAAGTTAAAAAGTCCCTATTTGGGATTATAAATAGGGCTCAGGGTGTCCCGTTACTGTGACAGGCATGGATGCAGACACGTCCCAACCAGGTTACCGTAGTCGTTAGGAAGCCTCAGCAAGCTAGAAACGCATTCCCACAAACTGGAAACCACAACCTGAAAAAGAAATTCCTATGCAGCTCAGCACTTTCAAGTAGAAAATAAAACCAACATCAGGGATGCTTCTAGTTCCGGAAACATTTGAGGCCATAAACAGTGGGAAATACAGTAAAAGAATCTGAGGCTAGACGTAAGGACCGAATGAAACGAAGAAATGTAATAGCGAGAATCACTGCCAGGAGTATCAACGCCCATTCCATTGCTGAATTTATAGGGTCACGTGGTTTGGAGGCCAGGCAACAGAAGAGAGGAATTTAGAAGGGAGGTGCTATCTCTAAGGGCTTGAGGGACATATGTGTGTCACTCACATGGGGTCAGTCCCTGGCACAGCGCCTGTCCACAGTGGACACACACTCTCCCAAAACGGGTGGGCTTCCCAACTCCGCGAATACGCTCTACACCAACACCAGGCAGCGCTGTCTGCAGTCGCAGGGGCAGGAAGGCGGAGCTTAGAGCACGGGGTGGGAGGGGCAACCACATCCTCGTAGCCAATGGGCAATGTGCCTGCCGCTCACTCTCTAACAGCCAATGAGAAAGAAGCTGTGCTCTGGCTGACTGAGAGGACACGCCCTGATGCTCAGTGGGTCTTGAACTCCGACCTGGGGACCATCGGAGACGCTAGGCTAGCAGAGGTTGGTGCTGCAGGATGTGGCCTCGAGGGGGACCCCTACCCCGAAGCCGTCCCCACTCCCATACCGTCCTCACCCGGTGTTCCGATTCCCCCCGCCGCCGGGCCTGACTCGCGGCACCCCACTGGGCAGAACTTCCACGGGCTGCGCCAGGAGCAGCCTCCCAATCCCCCTTCTTGGAGCACCTGGGGTCAGGCCGGAAAAGGACAGGTCTCCTCTGTGCGGGTTGGATATCTACAACCCTTTCTAAAATATGCCACCTTTCCTCGCTCCGAAACCCGCATCTGACAGGTGTGCAGGGCGTGTTCTTTGTAGGTGCCTTTCCTCTCCAACTAGATGGCAAACCCTGAAGTCAGGACTGGCTCAGATGTGTCTGCATCGCCGCACAGTTCTTACCTGATGTCCCAAGGAACAGGCTTCTTTAAACGTCACCCAGCTCAACTCAACTCCTAGGGCAGCGCTGTTCCCTGTGCCTGTTCAGAACAGAATCAGGCTTTCCTGTCACTCTATCGCCTGACATAGAACAATGCTGGATCGGAGGTGGCACAGAATGCCTCCGGGTCTTCAAATCCTTCAGATTAGTCTTGATTCTGGGCACGACGTTTTCTGCCTGAAGCCCATGAGTTGAATTTGGACGCTCAGAATAGAACGTGTGGAAACCAATTAGGTTCTGCCGTAGAAATTTGATCGATGAGCCTCCTTCCCACCAGAGCATGTGGCCAGACCTGAAGACAAAAATAAGAGAGAAGCACTTAAAGTCTGGTCTTGAGTTTGCAGTAGAAGATGTACTCATTCCTGACCACTGAGACATGCAGCTTAGCCTAGACCCTGCTCCCTGTGGCTTTGGACAAGTGTCAGAGCCCCATGACAAGTGTCAGAGCCCCATGACGAAAACAAACAAACAAACAAAAAACAAAAACAAAAAAACTTTTCTACTCTGAGTGCTCACAAATCTCCAGAACCATGGAGGCCTGTGAAAAACACCCACTCATCAGTTCCTACAATTCTAGAAGCCTCGTATTGTGTCCAGAGCAAAGGATGCCCACTGAGTAACTGGACGCCCGCGCTGGGCAGAGGCCATTCGGCCGGTGCCTGGGAAGTCAGCTCTGTCTGTTCCTCAGGCGAACCCTCTGGAACCACAGCCAACTGGTGTCAGCAAGGAGGCTTCTGGCTTACAAGACCCCTGGTAAAGCCCCACTGGGGAGGGGCCCTCCGGCTGCCCGCTCTGCCGCGGACCCGCATCCAGAATGGCGACTTGAAGCTTTAAGAGGAGGCCTCCCATGCATGGAACCTAGCTTTATCCCAAACAGATTCCAGTCGCTTGAAATCAGAGATGAAGCCTCTACTTAGGTACAAAAAACATCTAACCCTTACCAAAAAGCTAATTTTTCAGACTTGGGCCCTGCCTTCAAGGATAAGTTATAATGCCGTTAAGTTGGTAAAAGATACGCTGAAGGTGTAATCTTGGTTGGAAGATTTTTTTTTTTTAAGCATGCGTAAGCGAAAGTGTGGGCTTGCTTACCAGTGCAGTGGGCCTTTCCTCACACACCCATCCTAGCTTGGACCCAAAAGCTCCAGAAGCAGATGTGGAAGGGCTGCCCACACTGACGGAGGGGCTCAGGACACGCCTCACGGAGGGGAAAGCGTTCACTGGCTCTTTACAGGTCTTGACGCCACCGTGTCACAGGGAAGCAATGACCTTCAGGGACAGCTGCGGATTTAGGAGCCAGAGAGACCCAGGTGCAAATCCTGGTTCTGCCCCCGACTAGCTGTGTGGTCCCAGGGATGGTGCCTACTGCAGGGTCGCCTTCAGGGTTAAGTAAAACCAGGTGCACAGAGCTGCCTGGTTTTACTGGCAAGATGCCTGGGCCTCTGAGTGGTGGGCGTGGTGGTGCATATTCACTCCATAGGAAAACCCAAAACACCCCACACCGACGTGGAATGGACCCTTTTAACTACAGAGACGAGCTGGTCAGCGGCCTTTGTTTATCCCCTGAATGTCACCTCCTTTAGGTTCCCCGCCAGCAGACCCGCCTCACTTTAATGAGAACACACAATGTGAACCCTTCCCTGAGCACAGCTCACTTGGCCAGAAACTTATACAACAAAACTGCACCAGATCCTAGTGGGGAAACAAATGAGAATAAGATGAACCTCAAAATGTGGAGTGTGGGTGCTGATCTGGCAGAACCGGGCGCCCAAAGCCCGTGTCATTATGTTCTCTCTGAGCCCAGCCCTACCAGGGCCTGAGGTCTTCATCCTTGGTCTGGCTGTTAATCTGAGCGACTTGCCTGGGCCTCACCCATCTCACTACTGATATGGGTAATGCATGATAACATAGGTTGTTTGTTCTTTTTCTCTCTTATTTATAAAATCCCACAGCCTTTAGCAAAAAAGAAAGAAAGAAAGAAAATCGATGATGGGGATGATGTTGATGATGTTGATGATGATGATGATGATGATGATTAAGAAGTAGAAGGAGGAGGAGGAGGACGAGGAGGAGGAGGAGGGCAGTCTGAGGTGGATGAGAAGCACCCCAGCACACCTTCAGAGGCGGACCTGCTCCTGCGTCTCCTGGTGCTGGTTGCAGACTACAGCGTGAGTTTTCAAACAGCCCCAGGGCTTTCTGCCTCCTGGTGCAGAATGTTGCAGACGTCAGTCCCCTCCAGTTCCCAACCTCCCTCCAGACCTGGGGCTGTAACCTTGTCGAGGGGGCATTTGCTCTAAAAGAAATCAGCCGTTGTGTGGTAGCCCTTCCTTCGGCAACCGGGCGGCTGGATAACAGAAGAGTCACCGAAAGCAAGTCCTAGAGCGGGGGATGGAAAGAAGCCAGCAAGGCCACACCCAAAAGCAGGCCTCTGAGACTTTGGCCTCAGTCACCTGTTACATTTTCACTGCTGCTGCTAATCTGCCTGAAGGCTCTCTTCCCGATCCCTGGCCTGGATCCCTCTGAAACTCAGCCTCGCCCCTGACCCTTTGCTGTTTTTTATTTTTCACCCCTCAATCTTAACAACCTAGTTCACCTACCTTCATGCCCCGCAGTGGGCGAACGTGACTGTCCTCCCCCAAACCCACCCCCAATGTCTCCCTGCCCTATCCCTCCTTGGCCCTCTAAAGTCAGGTCCAAACCTTGACCTCTAAAATCAGGACCAGTTACATAAATCGCAGAGCCCGGTATAAAATGAAAATATGGGGCCCCTTGTTCAAAAGTTAAGAGATAATAGAGCATTAAACCAGTGCAGGGCCCTTCTGATTGTGGGCCCTGGGAGGCCACACATGTCCTGTGACCTTGTGGCCGAGGTGACTTACACCGCTCTCAGCCGTCCTTACCCTCAGGGGCCTGCAATACCATATAAAGACTCTTCCCCGGTTTGATCGCCCAATACTCCATCTAACCAAGAGGCCGTGCGTCAAAAGAAAAACAAACCAAATGAAAAGGTAACTCACGGGATAAGAGAAAATATCTGCAAGTCACATATCTGCTAAGGGTTAATATCTAAAAAATATAAAGAACTCATACGACTCAAGAGCAACGACGACAAAATCTGATTTAAAAATGGGCAGAGGAACCGAACGGACGTTTTTCCAGAGAAGACACACACATGGCCAACGGGTACATGAAAAGGGACTCACTATCGCTGCTCATCAGGGACTGGCAAATCAGAACCACAGTGAGGAAACATCTCACACCTGTCAGAATGCCCATCATCAAGAAGACAAGAGATAACAAGTGTTGGCGAGGACGCGGAGGAAAGGGAGCCCTTGTGCGCTGCTGATGGGAATGTAAATTGGTGCAGCCGCTATGGGAGACAGGATGGAGGGTCCTCAAAAATGAAAACTAGAATTACCGTATGATCCAGCAATCCCACTTCTGAGTATATGTCCAAAGGGAATGGAAACAGGATCTCGAAGAGATATCTGCACCCGTATTTATCACATTATTCACAATAGCCAAGATATGGATACCGCCTAAATGTCCATCGACAGACGAATGGATAAAGAAGATGTGCTACGTACATTGGAATATTATTCGGCTGCATGGGGTGTTTCATGACAATTTGCGAGAAGATGAATGGAACTCGAGGGCATTATACTAAGTGAAATAAGTCAGAGAGAGAAAGACAAATACTGTGTGATCTCACTTATACGTGGGATTTAAAAAGTATAACTTGTAGAAAGAGAGACTAGAATGATGGTTACCAGGAGCTGGGGGTGGGGGGTATGGGACATACTGGTCAAACAGTACAAACTTCCAGTTAGAGATGAGTGAGTTCTGGGGATCTAACATACAGCATAGTGATAATAGTTAATAATACTGCATGTATACTAGAAAGTTGCTCAAAGAGTAATTTTTTTCTTTACGCGAGGCAACCCTTGGTTGACCTCTCAGATTGCAAGGACCTTGTCAGCTTACAATCCCTTATTTTTTATGCCTACAGCACCTGGTCTTCCTAGGTGGTCTCCCATCCAAGTACTAAACAGGCCCAACCCTGCTTAGCTTCCGAGATCAGACGGGATCGGGCTTGTTCAGGGTGGCATGGCTGTAGATCGCGCTTGTTCAGGGCGGCATGGCTGTAGAAGCAAAGAGTAAATCTTAAATGTTCTCACCACAAAAAAGAACTGGTAATTATGTGATGCGATGGAGGTGTCAGTTAACGCTACCGTGGTAATTATGTTGCAATATATAAGTGTATCCAATCAACACATTCTATATGTTAAACGTACACAGTGGCATATGGCAACTGTATCTCAATGAAGCTGGAAAAGAAACACTGGTTGAAACCTCACCATCCAGCATGTGCTTTTCTTAAAATGCCACACACAGCAACCGATGGAAACTTTTCAGAGCTCTGCATCCCTAACATCTCTTCCACCCGCCTCGTCCACATGCTCTGTCCATTCATTCACTGCAAAACGAAAACTCAGGCACCCACCGCATGCCAGGCGCTGTATTGGTCCCTGTGGATCTGAAGAAATTACTATACGGTCCCTGCCCTCAAAGAAGCAACAGAAGAGAGAGACTTGTGGACCGGGAGCTACAAAGGAGTGTGAGGACGCAAAGGGGTCCTAAAACCAGGAGGAAAAGGCAGCTGCAGGGAGGATGTGGGAAGGGTTGAAGGGGGGCTTTGGTGCCGAGCCTTAAAGGAAGGATCTCGATATGTGAATAAGGAGAGAGGGAGAGAGAGCCTTTCAGACGAGGGGGCAATGCAGGCAGAGGCCCCATGTGCCCGGCGTGATTCAGCATGGCTGGGGCATGGCGGGCGGGGGGCAGGTGTGGAGTTCGAGGCAGGGGATGCACCAAGAATGAAAGGAAGATCGAGACTGGGCTGCATGGGGGGTTTCGTGACAATTAAATAGTTTAAATGTTATCCGGTGGGGGGGAGGGGCCACGGTCAGATCTGCGTTCTTGCTAAAGCATGGAGGACAGATGGGACAGACTCCGGTGACAGGGAATTTGGAGGCGGTGCAGTTTCCAGGTACAAATCATAAGGGTTTACATAGAGACAAGTGGTTCTCAACAAGAGGACAATCTGGTCCCCCAGCAGACATCTGTCAATGTTGGAAGACATTCTTAGTCGTCGCCCCCGAGGTGGCACCTGTGAGTAGAGGCCAGGGGTGCTGCGAAACGGACAGTGCCATAGCAAAGACTCATCGGGCTCGACATATCGATAGCGCCAGAGCCCCTCGTGAAAAATGGTAGACGTTTCTCTTTGTAAACCAGTCGTCCCTCGTCAGAGATGAAATCTGGGACAGTGGCTTCACGCGCTTGGAGATTTAATCAGCTAACTCTCTGGCCCAGCCACAGTGGCCTCCGTGTAGGTCCCTGTGTACGTCTTGCTTTCTTGTGGTTCCAAGGGAACAATCTCTCTTTCTAGATTATCTCAGCCATCTCTGATGCGTTGTGACTTTCTAAAAACAAAATATGGGAATTTAGCAAAAGGAAAGCTGTGGGCCGGTGTCTCTGGACAGTCACCTAGACACCGATTCTGTCTTCACGGCCCCTCCACAGCACCGAATATTTGTCCGTCACGTACAATGTCGCCATCCCCAAGGCCACCAGTCCTGCCCCTTTAAGAGAGGCTGGCGGCCCAGAATGTAAAGGACGCAATCTTTGCCCAAGTGTTATCTGTAACAGTCACCAATCATTAACCCCGAGAAGGGAGGAATCCCATCTCAGAAATCAAGGTCACTTACAAGAGCAAGGGAACAGCAGCCAGACACAGAGCAGGGGAGACAGGCAAAGAGCAGGTGGCAGGTCCCAAAGCCCCGAACTTCACCACCATTTCCCCCCACCTGAGCCAAGAACAATGGCTTCGCCCATATTTCTGTCCAAAGGCCATCTTCATCTCGGTTTCTTTGAGGACGTTGTTAAAGGCTTTTCTTTCTCCTTGGCCCCCATGCCATTCCCTCGAGTCCCTTCTCTCTGCCCCACATTTCTACAGAGGTGTGCGAGGGGGCTCCTGGCTCTGGCCACCGCCCCGGACATCTCCACCTTCCTCGTGCAGAACCCAGTTCCGCCGAGGACCCCACCCACCTCAGCTCCGTGGCTCTGCCCCCTACCCGCCCCCTACCCGGGGCACCCTCGTCCTCCTGAGTCCCTCACACATCTGTGATCCCACTGGAGCTCTCCTCTGTGGGACCCTCGGGGCGACAGCGCCCAGAGCACAGGCCTCAGATCCCCCACCAACCCCGGCCAGACATCTGCATGGTGGGACTCACGTAAGGGGCTGCACTGGCTGGACGGTGTTCCCTCAAGGTTCACACCCTTCCTAGAACCTCAGAATGGGGCCTCATTTGGAAGCGGGGTCCTTGCAGATGTCCTTAGTTAAGGTGAAGGCGTATCAGAGTAGGGCGGGCCCCTAACCCAATGACCGCTGTCCTTATCAGAAGAAGAGGGACACAGAGATACAGGCACGTAGGGGAGAACACCACGTGACAATGAGGCAGAGACCGGAGCCGTGCCCTACAAGCCAAGGGACCAAGGAATGCAGGAGCACGGGAAGCCAGAAGGGACAAGGTAGGATGCTCCAGAGGGCGCAAGACCCTGCTTATTTCCTCCTCCATAAGTTGCCTCGAGATCCTTGTGCTTCCCTTGGGGTCACCTCCTCTTTCTAGCTCTGCGGTCCCCAACCTTTTTGGCACCAGGAACCGGTGTTCTTATGAGTATCTGACGCCC
>NW_011889453.1:110962-113731 GCF_000151845.1 Pteropus vampyrus
GTGTTATCTGTAACAGTCACCAATCATTAACCCCGAGAAGGGAGGAATCCCATCTCAGAAATCAAGGTCACTTACAAGAGCAAGGGAACAGCAGCCAGACACAGAGCAGGGGAGACAGGCAAAGAGCAGGTGGCAGGTCCCAAAGCCCCGAACTTCACCATCATTTCCCCCCACCTGAGCCAAGAACAATGGCTTTGCCCATATTTCTGTCCAAAGGCCATCTTCATCTCGGTTTCTTTGAGGACATTGTTAAAGGCTTTTCTTTCTCCTTGGCCCCCATGCCATTCCCTCGAGTCCCTTCTCTCTGCCCCACATTTCTACAGAGGTGTGCGAGGGGGCTCCTGGCTCTGGCCACCGCCCCGGACATCTCCACCTTCCTCGTGCAGAACCCAGTTCCGCCGAGGACCCCACCCACCTCAGCTCCGTGGCTCTGCCCCCTACCCGCCCCCTACCCGGGGCACCCTCGTCCTCCTGAGTCCCTCACACATCTGTGATCCCACTGGAGCTCTCCTCTGTGGGATCCTCGGGGCGACAGCGCCCAGAGCACAGGCCTCAGATCCCCCACCAACCCCGGCCAGACATCTGCAAGGAGGGACTCACGTAAGGGGCTGCACTGGCTGGACGGTGTTCCCTCAAGGTTCACACCCTTCCTAGAACCTCAGAATGGGGCCTCATTTGGAAGCGGGGTCCTTGCAGATGTCCTTAGTTAAGGTGAAGGCGTATCAGAGTAGGGCGGGCCCCTAACCCAATGACCGCTGTCCTTATCAGAAGAAGAGGGACACAGAGATACAGGCACGTAGGGGAGAACACCACGTGACAATGAGGCAGAGACCGGAGCCGTGCCCTACAAGCCGAGGGACCAAGGAATGCAGGAGCACGGGAAGCCAGAAGGGACAAGGTAGGATGCTCCAGAGGGCGCAAGACCCTGCTTATTTCCTCCTCCATAAGTTGCCTCGAGATCCTTGTGCTTCCCTTGGGGTCACCTCCTCTTTCTAGCTCTGCGGTCCCCAACCTTTTTGGCACCAGGAACCGGTGTTCTTATGAGTATCTGACGCCCAATGGTCTGAGGTGGAGCTGAGGCGGTGGCTGATGCTGGCGCTGGGGAGCAGCTGCAGATACAGAGGAACCTTCGCTGGCTTGACGCTCACCTCCTGCTGTGCAGCCCGGTCCCTAACAGGCCACGGCCCTGGGGTTGGGGACCTCTGTCCTAGCTGACTTGTAGGAGTTCCTGTGTATTCTAGATATTAGTCTCTCTCACTTTTTTTCTTCATGATTTTTTTTTTAATCTTTAAAGAATTCTTTTTTTTTACTTTTCAATTATAGTTAACGTATAATATTATATTAGTCTCAGGTGTACAACATAGCGATTAGACATTTATGTGCCTTACAAGAGGATCACCCCATACGTCTAGGACTCACCTGGCGCCATACATAGTTCCTGCCGTATTCCTGACTATATTCCCTATTCTGTACTTTACATGCCCCGTCTCTCATTTTTTAAAAAAAAACTCCTTTCTTGAGATATCATTCAAATATTATACAAATCACCCACAGAGTAAATAATTCAATGGATTTTAGTATATTCGCAGATAATGTGTAACCCTCATAAAACATTTTCATTGCCTCCAAAAGACACCCACAGCCAGCAGCTCTCACCTCGTACCCCGCCCCAGTCCCTGCCCGAAGCAACCCCTAATCTACTTTCTGTCTCTATAGATTCGCCTATCCCGATCGTTCAATTTAAACGACATCACAGAACGCGCCGTCTTCTTTAACCGGCTTCCGCCGCTGAGACGATGTTTTTCACGTCCGTCCGTGTCGTCACACGGTTGGAACTTTACCCCTCCCCATCGCCAGCTGGCACTCCGTGTGCGGACCCGTTGCGTTTTGTTCACTCATTCACCCGTTGACGGACACTCGGGTGGCCACGAACATCCAGGTACGAGTTTCTCTGTGCGCACACATGTTCGTATTTCTCGGATATTTACCTAGGAGTGGAATTTCTGGACCATATGATGATTCCAGGTGTAATTCTTTGAGGACCCGCCCCCAAGCTGTTTTCCAAAGTAGCTGCACCACGTACGATCCCGCCAGCGGTGAGTGAGGGTCTTGATTCTCTCTGCTTCTTCACCTACCCTTGTCTGACTCCGATTCCAGCCCACCTCGTGGGTGCGAAGTAGAATTTCATCGTGATTTTTATCTGCCTTTCCTCGATGACTCATGTAGAGCATCTTTTCATGTGCTTCTTGTTCACCTGCCAATCTTCTGTTTTCTCCTGCGGATTTTCTTTTCACTTTCTTGATGGTGTCCTTTGAAGTCCACAAGTTTGTAATTCTGATGAAATTCAATCTATTTTTTTTTTCTTTAGTTGTTCTGCTTTTGGGTCCCAGCTATGAATCCTTCGCCAGATCCCAGGTCAAGAAGATCTACTCCCATGTTTTCTCCTGAAGAGTTCTACGGTTTGGTCTTTCATATTTAGGTCTTTGATCCATTTTGAGCTAATTTTTGCGTCTAGCATAAGCGAAGGGTCAAACTTCACTCTTCTGTGTGTGGTTTCTTTCTCTTTTAATCTTTACAAGCAACTTCTCCCAGTCTGTCCTCGCTCCATTAACTGGGTGACGATGTCCTTCCGGGAACAGAAGCAGACTGCACTTCTCAATGTCAAGTTGTTCCTAAGATTCTATTCACACCCAAACCTCATCAAGTCTCCGTGGAGCTGGTGAGGCCGTGACCGAGACGAACCATCTCTCAGTTCTCCCGACCAGTGAG
>NW_011889453.1:114066-116067 GCF_000151845.1 Pteropus vampyrus
CGTACGATCCCGCCAGCGGTGAGTGAGGGTCTTGATTCTCTCTGCTTCTTCACCTACCCTTGTCTGACTCCGATTCCAGCCCACCTCGTGGGTGCGAAGTAGAATTTCATCGTGATTTTTATCTGCCTTTCCTCGATGACTCATGTAGAGCATCTTTTCATGTGCTTCTTGTTCACCTGCCAATCTTCTATTTTCTCCTGCGGATTTTCTTTTCACTTTCTTGATGGCGTCCTTTGAAGTCCACAAGTTTGTAATTCTGATGAAATTCAATCTATTTTTTTTTTTCTTTAGTTGTTCTGCTTTTGGGTCCCAGCTAAGAATCCTTTGCCAGATCCCAGGTCAAGGAGATCTACTCCCATGTTTTCTCCTGAAGAGTTCTACGGTTTGGTCTTTCATATTGAGGTCTTTGATCCATTTTGAGCTAATTTTTGCGTCTAGCATAAGCGAAGGGTCAAACTTCACTCTTTTGTGTGTGGTTTCTTTCTCTTTTAATCTTTACAAGTAACTTCTCCCAGTCTGTCCTCGCTCCATTAACTGGGTTACGATGTCCTTCCGGGAACAGAAGCAGACTGCACTTCTCAATGTCAAGTTGTTCCTAAGACTCTATTCACACCCAAACCTCATCAAGTCTCCGTGGAGCTGGTGAGGCCGTGACCGAGACGAACCATCTCTCAGTTCTCCCGACCAGTGAGGGTGAGAGACATAAGTGACATCACTGCAGCCATCACCCTTTCCACGTTGAAAGCCGATCGCCTTCCTTGGAGACCCCAAAGGCCTTCTGGAGTTGCAAACGAGTCTCCAGCTGACCACTTTTTTCTCTCCTTCTTTTATCTGGCTGCCAATAAATGTCGAAATCGCTTGCAGTGCAAGCAGCGGAAAGTGAACGACGAGAAATACAAAAGTCATGTGAGAACAAAAGAATAAGCCGCCGCGTACAGTGAGTGGTAAATCCCGCACGTCCAGCGCGGCCGTGGAAAACAAACCTGAGTGGGAACGATGGGAGGTTGAGAAAGGAAAGAAAGCTGAGACCAGCAGGTCCACGGTGCCCTGATGGCGGAGCAGCGGCCGAGATTTATTTTCGCAAGCTGCTTTTATCCGAGAGCACACAATTGCTAAAATGAGATCATCCCCACCCACCCCACACCCTGCTGTGATCTTCTGCATTTCCATCCGCCCGAGGCCACGGGCACATTCCCTGCCTCGAGCAGCACCTGCATTGTTCCCTGCTCAGTTTAGTTGGTACTTCCCCATTCTCAGGAGGTTTTGGAGAGATAAGGCAGCCCTTGGTTGACGTCACAGATTGCAAAGACCTTGTCGACTTTTAACCCGCTCTCCGTAAGACCCCGTCAAGAATTTAGATCTTTGATCCACCTGCTCTTCAGGAGGGTAATGACCTCTTGGATCTTTGCTCCGAGCCAAGGACTCTTCCTGACACTGCTTTCCCTCCCTTGCCCAAGTTTGCCCTTGTCACCTAACTCAGCCATGTTAGTACGTAGCGTCCCCTCCCTGCACAGGTGCCTCCCTCTCCCTCTCCTCGTCTCCGGGGCATCAGACACAGCCATCCTGACAGTCAACTCCTCCCTCCTTTCTGAATCCTGCCAGAGATGCTAATAAAGCTGGTAGAGTCTCAGGGCCACAGCTTCACTCTCCGAGGCTGTTCTGTCTACTGCTCTCCCTGCCACACGTGGCTCAAGTGCCCGGTTTCTGACGCTGGCGTCGGTGTCTGCCAGCCTCTGCCTCTGCCCGCATAGCTGCTTCGGCCCAGACTACTTGCTAGTAAATGCCCCCTCGACTTTGTCTCCAGCCTCTGAAACTCACCATGTACTTTAACAGATTATAGCACCGCAGAGCCTGTACGTGACAGGGACTACCGCAGACAGACCTCATGGAAGAGGCCACTGTGGCCGGAGGAACGGCAGGAAACAGATCTAGGATGTGTGCGTTGTTGGGAAAAACAGAACGTGAACCCCGCTGCTGAAGAGGGGGCTGGGGGCTTACAAA
>NW_011889453.1:117412-120389 GCF_000151845.1 Pteropus vampyrus
TCCCCCCAAACTAGAAAGGACAAGGGCGTCTCCCCAAATCCCACCTGGGCCGGCCCCACTCTGGGGTGTCATGGATCGTCAACCAGCCCGAGTGCCCCACCCGAGTGCCCCACCCGAGGGGCCAAAGAATCCCAGGGCAGGACCAGCCACCCGGTCCTCACCCGCAAAGCCACAGGTCGACAGCCCGATCACGGTCAGATGACTCTACGTCGCTCAAACTTTAAATGTGCCGGTCCACAGAGTGGACAATGCCAGGGCCTTGACCGGACGAGCAGCTGGTGACTGTCGAGAGCTTCCCAGGAGGTGGGCGCTGCTCTGAACACTTCATCCCATTGTCCGGTTGGTTTCTGCTGACAGGAGGTAGGTACGGTGGATGCTGCCATTACACGGCTGAGAACATGGAGGCCCAGAGAGCTCGAGCAACCTGCCCAAGGTCACACAGCTGGCCCTCGTGGTGGGACGCGCTACCTAGCACGTGGACCCAGGCAGTCTGACTCCAGAGCTGACTCTTTGAACCTCTATGCTACATTTCAAATGTTATCTACATGAAAAATATGTTATCTACACGAAAAAATACCAAAAACGTAGTTTTGCTGTCAGTGCAAGAAATGTCTATCCAAAACCTGTAGATAATTTGTATAAGAGTTTATCTGAGCCCAAACGGATGACAATCGCCAGGAAGCGAGACCTCAGATGCTTCGAGAATGATAGTCTGCAGTTTCTGTTCTGCGTTTGGAATTGACAGAGACTACAGGGAGGTGGGGGAAAGCCAGGCAGGGATGGGATTACGGGACAAATAACCAGACGACACGCTCTCTCCAGGGCGGTTACTCCTACAAGGTGGGGACAGGTGAGGAAGCTGTGTCGGTAGGAAAAACCACGGGGCCAAGGGACACGGCAGGCCCAGGCCCAGCCTGGCGGAAACTGATGTCCTCCCGTGAAACAACTCGGTTCATCTCTTCTTCATTCCAGAGCCATGAGGAGAGAGATCTCCGCCCTCGGCTGGGCCCTCGCTGCCATCCTGATGCTGCAGGCGACGGTCACGGCCAATCGGCCCCCACGGAGCCCGCACAGCAAGTCCAGCGTGTTTGCAGACCTGAGCGCCCAAGAGCTGAAGACCGTGCACAGCTTCCTCTGGGCCCGGAAGGAGCTGAGGCTGCAGCCCTCCAGAGCATCCGCCATCGCCAAGAACTCCGTGTTCCTCATCGAGATGCTGCTGCCCAAGAAGCACCAAGTGCTGAAATATCTGGACAATGGTCAAAGGCGCCCTGTGCGGGAGGCGCGTGCCATCATCTTCTTCGGGGACCAGGAGCACCCCAACGTCACCGAGTTCGCTGTGGGGCCCCTGCCACGTCCCCGCTACATGCGCGAGCTGCCCCCCAGGCCCGGGCGCCGGATCTCCTGGGCCTCCAGGCCCATGTCCTGGGCGGAGTACGCCCAAATAAGCCACGCCCTGCAAGAGGCCACCAAGCCCCTGCACCAATTTTTCCTCGATACCACGGGTTTCTCCTTCCACGACTGCCACACCCGGTGCCTGACCTTCACGGATTCGGCGCCCCGGGGTTTGGCCTCGGGTCAGCGTCGCACCTGGTTCACCTTCCAGCTCTACGTGGAAGGCTACTTCCTGCACCCCACCGGCCTGGAGCTCTGCATGGACCACGGAAGCACGAACCCCCAGGACTGGACGGTGGAGCACGTCTGGTACAACGGGAAGTTCTACCGGAGCCCGGAAGAACTGGCACGGAAGTACAGGGACGGAGAGGTGGACGCGGTGGTCCTGGGGGACCCCCGCCCCTGGGGCAAGGGGGCGGAGCGCATGGAGGAGCCCGCCCTCTTCTCCTCCTACAGGCCCCGTGGGGACTTCTCCAGCCCCGTCACCGTGCACGGGCCCCGCCTGGTCCAGCCCCAAGGCCCCCGCTACCGGCTGGAGGGCCACGCCGTGCTCTACGGGGACTGGAGCTTCGCCTTCCGGCTGCGGCCCACCACGGGCCTGCAGGTCCTGAACCTGCTCTTCCGCGGGGAGCGCGTGGCCTACGAGGTGAGCGTGCAGGAGGTGCTGGTGCTGTACGGAGGCCACACGCCGGCCGGCATGCAGACCAAGTACTTGGACGGGGGCTGGGGCCTGGGCACCTTATCCCACGAGCTGGCCCCTGGCCTCGACTGCCCGGAGACCGCCACCTTCCTGGACGCCGTGCACCACTTCGACGCCGAAGACCCCATCCTCTACCCCCGCGCCCTCTGCCTCTTCGAGATGCCCACGGGGGTGCCCCTCCGGCGGCATTTTAATTCCAACTTCAGCGGGGGCTTCAACTTCTACGCGGGGCTCGAGGGCCAGGTGCTGGTGCTGCGGACGACCTCCACGGTCTACAACTACGACTACATCTGGGACTTCATCTTCTACCCCAGCGGGGTGATGGAGGCCAAGGTGCACGCCACCGGCTACGTCTTCGCCACCTTCTACACCCCCGAGGGGCTGCGGCACGGGTCCCGCTTGCACACGCACCTGCTCGGCAACATGCACACGCACCTGGTGCACTACCGCGTCGACCTGGACGTGGCAGGTGGGGCCTGGCTGGGAAGGACGCTCGCGGCCAGACAGCCGCCTCGGGGCGCACACACTCCCCATGAGCCCGAGGGGCTGCGGCGCGCATGGCCCTGGGAGGCGGTGATGCGGCCGGCGCCCTGGGGCTGCCCTGGCTGCGGCGGCGTGGGCCCTCGTCCTTGCAGGGGGCATCACTGACCCCCTAGAGGGGCGGGGGTGGCCGGGAGGGCGCGATCAGGGCAGCGGAGGGAACCATGCCCAGCAAGGAAGGAAAGGTCACTGCCTCCTCGTACTCCGAGGTGAGTGCCGTGTCGCCGCGGAGTACTCACTGTATCTCGGGTCACTGGGGTCACCACGGCACAGGAGTAATGACAGGATTTGGCCTGGCGTCAAATGCCACGTCAGAACAAGCCCCCACGACCAGACAGGTGGCCT
>NW_011889453.1:121199-127408 GCF_000151845.1 Pteropus vampyrus
GCTTGCTGTGTGGACCACCAGCCCGGTGGTCATCAGATCTGTTCATTCCTTAAAAACGAGGCTCCAGGGGGTCACCCGCCCGTCTCCTCTGAGCCCCCTCAGCACTGCCCACCCCTCTCTCCCACAGGACTTGGTGGCCTGGGTGACAGTGGGCTTCTTGCACATCCCCCACTCAGAGGACATCCCCAACACGGCCACGCCGGGAAACTCCGTGGGCTTCCTGCTCCGACCCTTCAACTTCTTCCCAGAGGACCCGTCCCTGGCGTCCAGAGACACGGTGATCGTGTGGCCTCGGGATAACGGCTCCAATTACGTCCAGCGCTGGATTCCTGAGGAGGACGGGGACTGCTTGATGCCCCGCCCCTTTAGCTACAATGGGACCTACGGGCCCGTGTGAAGGGTCCCTTGCCCCCAGCGAGCTCCTACCCAGACCTCTGAACTCCCACCCCCACCCCGGGGCGGATAATAAACCCCTCAGGGCTTAGCTCCCAGTGCTGCTTCTTGTGGGGGGAGGCAGGGCTGGCGAGGCCACACACCAGGCCATGAGTGTAGGACACACACCAATGAGAAAGCACATGACCTTGGCCTCGCACCTCGGCCTACTCCGCCCCAGAAAAGACCTCTGTGACGAAGCAACGGCACCCACCTGAACACCAGATTGACCTCTTGGGTCGATTTTAAAAATCTGAGGCTGACAGCTCCCACTTGGGAGTCTGTGGGGGAATCCCCAGGTCGCTGATGGGCACGCAAGCCCAGGAAGGCACCGTGGAAAAATCTAGCAAAGTTGCCAACACCTTTACCCTTTGACACCCTGATCCAATTTGTAGGGATTTACCCCAGAGCTCTACCTACCCGCACAGAAAACCAGACACCTGCAGCGACTTGCTGTGGTGCTGTTTCTAACACCAAAAGTCTGGGAACAACCCAAACGCACACCTGTAGGACAGATCCTAGACCTGCAACTCTGAATAAACTGGGACACATCCGCACGGTGCAATTCTAGGTGATCGTAAAAGAAATGAATGGAAGAGGACGTTCTCTGTGCTGACAGGAAAACCGCTCGGGATACACTAAGGAAGAAAAGAAAGTTAGGATGGGACGATATATATATTTATTTATCAATATATACATTTACCTTCATTTATAAAAACCCTAGAAAGACACAAAAGATACTAATAAAATCGGTCGCATTGTCTTAGTCTCTTCCAGCGGCTGTAACAAAGTACCACACACTGGGTGGCTGAAAAACAGAAGTTTATTGTCACCGTTCTGGAAGCCAGAGGTCCAAGGTCGGGGTGCCATCTTCCGGGTCATAGACATCTGAAATGTGGCTGTGTCCTCATATGTCTGAGGGGCGAGGGATCTGTCTGGACCCTTATAAGGGCGTTAATCCTGAGGTGGAGGGTGGAGGGTGGAGGCTCCGCCCTCGTAACATAAGCCCCTCCCAAAGCCCCGCCTCCGACTACCAGCCCAGTCTGTCTTTTCATTGTCAGATCCTGTGCTGCCCTTCATGGGCACTCGGCTGTGTGTGTTGAGTGACTGAGTGACCGACAGCTTAGGGCATGCAAATTCCAAATTACATCTTCTCCTCATACCCTCCCTCAGCCCACCTTGTCGGTGTTTGTCCCTTCGCTTTAATCGTGACTTCGGCCATTCCCTTGGCAAGACAGCGCCGCCTCCCCGCCTAATGAGATGGCAAGAGAACCTGAGCCTCGTCCTTGAGAGAGCAGCCCCCCCAAACCCCAGAGACTGCGCTTTCCTCTCTCACGAGCTCCGGGTCCCTGGCGATCCTCACAGGTGACCACTTTCCAACCCCCTCCCCTCTATCCCTGGCGTCTGCCTCCCAGCATGTCTCTCGTTGCTCCTCCTTGCTGTAAGCGTGATGCACGCCCCAGAGCGTGACGGACCAAGGAAACAAAGGTGAAGAAGATACAGCCCCATCCTTGAGACGTCCATGGTCAGGCAGGGGAGACAGGCCACCGAGACTGTGCACTGCAGCCTCAGGGGGCTACGCTGCAGCCCTCAGATGGTCGTCTTGTTTTAAAGACCAGAAGTCTGGTCTGACCCTAGGCCTGCAAGTGGCCCCAAGTAATGTCATCCCAGCGTGGCCTTTGTGAACACGTTCGCCACCAGTTCGTGTGTCACCCAGCATTCTCGAGTGTGCAGCATCCAGCGGGGGGAAGGTGGCCCCATCGTCAGGCCCCCTCAGGTGGGAGGATGGAGAACAGAGCGTGTCCCCACCCAAGCCTCTGCCCTGACTCAAGATGGGGAGGCTCCGGGACGCTCATGACCAGCCTGCCTGATCCTCTAAAACATAGGTGCCCCCGAGAAGCCCCACATCCAGTCAGAGGGTCCGGCCCACCCAGCCGGCCAAGGGACCAGAACTTCCTGACAGTGACTTCCCAGCTGGGCCTAAAGTTGCCATAAAGAGAACAAGGGTGCCATGGCCGGAGGAGCCAGCAAGGAGGGCACCAAACACAAAACCCTAGGGTTCTCGTTGGTTCGCCAAGACCATGCTGGTGGCCCTTCCCTTCACCTCCGTGCTGCCCTGTGGACCGCGTCTCTACTGCCAGCCCCTCTGCCTCTGGGGCCCTCAAACCTTCCCCCTCGCCTTACGCACCCTCCAGAACCAGCCAGCTGTCCTTTCTAACATGTCACAGCTCTCAGCTTATCCCCAGCCCAGCCGCCTGGCCTGCTGGGGACTACTGTCCACCAGCCCCGGCAACAGAATTTGTGGGCCCCAAATGAAAATGCAGGCTCCTGGCTCAAAAGTTAAGAATTTCAAGACGCTGATGACAGAGAGTTAAACTGAGCGCAGAGCCCCCCAGAAAAGGCCACATGCCCACGTGGCCAGTCCCTGTGCCTGCACCCACAGTTCACCCCGGCCATTCCCCAGAGCGGCAGGCTGCTTCCTGGGCTGTTTTAGCAGTGACGTAACATGTGATCTTCAAAGCATTTCCGCCTTTCTAAAGGAAATAAATATGTATTAAGTCACTATGCCCGTCGCCATACTATTTCAACGGAACCGAAGCTTATGCAAAACGTAGCAATGACACACTTCACCCTAAGTTACCATGGGAGTGAACTTTTTTTGCTAAAAAGACATGACTAGGTTAAGGTTTTTCTCAAGAGGAGGTTCCTCAGGGACTAATCCTAAACTCCGAGCCAGCGACAGCACATATATTAATCGTCTCATTAATCTCGCCTCTTAAATTTGCTCTGCTCTTCCGGTCAGGGCGAGATGTTTGTAATTCGTCCCCGCACGTGTGATAAGTGACCTGCTCTTCCGCACTGCGTGATCCTCCGTCCTGGAGCCACTTGCAAATCCACATACATTCCTCTCACATTTCTAATACATATTTTTAAAAGATGGATAAAACTAAACATGACCAGCAATCACACTCTTGGGCATTTAGCAAACTGACGGTCACACAGAGGCCTGTACGCTGACGTTCACGGCAGATTTATTCATAATAGCGGACAGGAAACGACCCAAATGTCTCTCAGCGGAGAAGCCATTGAACAAGCTCTGGTACGAGCGAGCACCAGTCAGCAGTGAAAAGGAACAGACAGCCGAGACAGGCAACAGCCCGCGTGGACCGCAACAAGCATCACGCTTAGTGCGGAGAAGAAGTCGGTCGCAAACGATAACATCCAGGATGAGTTCATTCAGACGGCGGGAGTGAAGTGGGGGGTGTGAACGGGAGAGGCAGGTGATGGGGCGATTCTTGATCTTGAATGCAGTGGTGGTCACACAAGTCTACACCGCAGATTACATGGTGGAAACTGAGCAACTTCTGTAGTCGAGTTAACGGTAGTGTACCAATGTCAAGGTGCTGGTTGTGATGTCGTACCACAGCTACATAAGATGTTCCCATTGGGGAAATCGGGGCGAGGGGTCTTTGGACTCTTGGTGCTACTTCTGCTATCCATAGCGAGTTTATAATTATTTCAAAATAAAAGCCTTTGAAAAAATATACACATACGAAGCCTCATGCATAGGATAGTAAAACTCGTGTTTCTTTTCCAGGCTCCTTATGCACTTATCCATAAAGTGTTTGAAAAAGGTACCAAACTCACAGAAATAGAGGATAGAGTGGTGGTTGCCAGCGGGGGCGGGGGTGGGGTGGGGGTAGGGTTCGGGGAGTGGGGTGGCGTGGAGGTTGGAAAAATAGGCAAAGGGAGTCGAAAGGCACAAACTTCCAGTTATGAGATGGACGAGTTCCGGGGAAGTGCCCTGCAGCATGGTGACTGCAGCTAACAACACTGTATTACATATTTGAAAGTTGCTAGGGGGGTAAATCTTAAAAGGTCCTATCACAAGGAAAAAAATGTAACTGTGTGAGGAGGTGGATATTAACTAAACTTATTGTGGTGATCGCTTTGCAATATATACATGTCTTGAATCATCACGTCATACACCTAAAACGAATACAATGTTGTATGTCAGTTACATCTCAATAAAACTGGGGGAAATTAACACTTAAAAAAGAAAGAAATTAACACTTAGAAATGAACAAATCTTGCTGGGGACACTGCACCAACTTTCAACTTCCAAATTCAAGAGCCGGATCATAAGAACAAAACACTGCATCTAAGTCATCCAGCAATGACTATTTTACTAAAAATAACAAAGACCATGCAGAAGGAAAGAGAAAAAAGCATTATTAAAATCTCAGGCATCAAATAACCATATCTTATAAGAACACATAGAAATTCAAAGGTATGTGTCAAATTTAAAAAGGAGGCTCAGACTGTTCCTATGCTTGTTTCCTCATCGTCCCCGTGCCCTGCCCTAACCGGGGCTTTCCTGGCCCGGCCCGGCCCGCCCCGAAGACCGAAGACCGACTGGGTCCCGGCTCCCCTTTTTAGCTTCTCTGGCGCGAAGAGCGCGGAATTTTCCCGGCGCCGGCGCCCGCTGGGCGCTAGGTGGCGCCGCTGCGCTCCTGCGACGCCCGCGCGGAAGGTTCGCGCCAGAACCAAGGCTCCGGGGCTGTCCCGCTGTTCGCGCCACTGGGTCTCACTCAGTGCGGGGTTCAGACACGTGCACCTGGCGAGGGCTGGGAGGGATGGAAGGCTACAGACCGAGTGGCCAGAGGCCTGCCTTCCTGCAGGAAGTGTCTTCTCCAAAGCCCCAGGTATTGACATTTTGGGGGGGGTGGGGTTGTTTTTTTTAAACATAGCAAATAGGTTTTATTTGTCAGCAGAAAAGTCTGAATTTTAAACAGATTGGTGAACTGGGGGCTCGTATCCATCAGCTCATTCAGCTTCAGCACCCGTCTCGTCCCCAGTAGCTTCTCTAGAACTGCCACCCTCACCAGGAAGCTCCATGAGTTTTCCCAGCTCACACGTGGGCTTCTTCAGCATTTCGATTTTTCTAACAAAGACATCATGGAGAGGGTAAATCGATTGGCAAGCCTTTTCTATGTCTTTTCCAGTGCTATCTGGAATCAATTTATTGACCACTTCTTTCAAGTCATCTGTCTGCACCTCTCGGGTCATTATTTCTATCACCTTCTTCCAGATTTGGGGGACCTGTCGATGCTGAGCCTAAGAGGTCTTCTGGATCTGATCGTTGCGTTTTTTAGTAAAACCAACACAGAACAGACGAAGCAAATAACCATCGGTAGTTCTAACATCAACATGAGCTTCAGTCATGGTCTGCCATTTTTTGACCATGGAGCACATTTTGTCACGGGTAAGATCCATGCCATGGAAATTAGTCAGGCAGTTTTTGCCCTGAACATCCTCAGGAGTGAGCTTGAATTTTCTAAATGCAGCTTCATCATTCCGCAGATCAGCTAGGCTCGCTCCACAAACACGACCCTTGAGAACACCAGATGCCATTTGGGTTTCTCGAGTTCTCGTGATCGGCGTCTTCCCAATATTTCTTACACTGAACATACCCTCAGACCAATCATTCTCAGAAAGTAGGTCAACCACTTTCTTCTTGGCTCCCTTTTTTGCCGCCTTTCCTAAGGCGCGTGTTCCTGCCGACCGCCACGGTGCCGCTCAGGGAGCCAAAAGGCGGTATTGACATGTTTTATCTGTGTTTCCCTCCCCTGCTTCCTCCTGCCCTCTCTACGTCTCCAACTCCAGGGGCCCTGAGACGGTGCCTTCACCGTCTCTTCCCAAACCTCCTGGGTTGTCTCCGGCCTCCCGGTGGTTCGATTCTGAAGGAAAAGGACAAGCAGCAGGTTTGCAGGAAA
>NW_011889453.1:128048-129880 GCF_000151845.1 Pteropus vampyrus
TCAGTCAGGGTCTGCCATTTTTTGACCATGGAGCACATTTTGTCATGGGTAAGACCCATGCCATGGAAATTAGGCAGTTTTTGCCCTGAACATCATCAGGAGTGAGCTTGAATTTTCTAAATGCAACTTCATCATTCCGCAGATCAGCTAGCCTCGCTCCACAAACACGACCCTTGAGACCACCAGATGCGATTTGGGTTTCTCGAGTTCTCGTGATCAGCGTCTTCCCAATATTTCCTACACTGAACACACCATCAGACCAATCATTCTTAGAAAGTAGGTCAACCGCTTTCTTCTTGGCTCCCTTTTTTGCCGCCTTTCCTAAGGCGCGTGTTCCCGCCGACCGCCACGGTGCCGCTCAGGGAGCCAAAAGGCAGTACTGACACGTTTCATCTGTGTCTCCCTCCCCTGCTTCCTCCCGCCCTCTCTACGTCTCCAACTCCAGGGGCCCTGAGACAGCGCCTTCACCGTCTCTTCCCAAACCTCCTGGGTTGTCTCCGGCCTCCCGGTGGTTCGATTCTGAAGGAAAAGGACAAGCAGCAGGTTTGCAGGAAAGAGCACCCCCCAGAAAGTGCCAACGCTTCTCTTCTTAGCGAGGAAAGCACGGTTTGTCGGATTCGTGATCTGGATTCCGTCGATTAATCTCCTCTGTCGAAGTAACAGAGCCACCTCCAGCCAGCTCAAGCGTAAAGGGAGAAAGTCCTGTCAGGGCCGGGTCAGGCTTAACTATGGCCGTAACAAGAGAGGACGGGATGGCGGGGCCATGGGCTTGCCGTGAACTGACTGGGGGTCTGGGCTCAGCACGCGCATCGCCCATCTCGCTGGTCCAGGTAGCATACCCAGGCACCGTGACGGGGATCACAGAGGTGGCTTTAAGAAGTGACAGGTGCAACCCTCTGCAGCCACCCAAGATGAGTGGGCCACACCGGCGCGCTTGGGTGCCAAACTGAGTAGGTTAACATAGGACGATGAAACACGGAGAATGCACGTCAGAGGAGAAGCCGGCCTGGCTCCCCAACTTTCCCCAGACTTTCTCCCCTGTTCTCCAAGAGGACACATCCGGAGAGAAAGAATCAGCCCCAGATGCAGCTCTCCTCCCCCTCCCCCACGCCTGGGGATGGAGAGCTTAGTGGTTCCCACCTGGGCCTCGGCCCCGCCTTCCCTTCCTGTCCTTTATCATCATCCGGCCACCCTGGGGGGGGCCGGGGGAGGCGGCACAGCACCCCCGTCATCATTCTCCTCTCCCCCTTCCAAGCATCCAGCTGGTGGGACACTCGGAGTCTCGAGTTTGGCTTTAGAGGAGGCACCCAGGGCAGCCCCCTATTATCTTCCCTTAAAGGGAAGCCGTGTGGGGCCCCTCAGCAGGCTAGGGACCCTCCCCACAAACCCCCAACACTCCACTGGCCTGGCTTGTCCTTGCCGCTGCTCCTGGTTCTCTCTTTCTTACCTAGGGACCCACGGAAAGCTGTGCCTATGGTTTGGGTCAGGATCCTGCTGGACCCCCTGGTGTCCAAGGGACGTTGATTAAGCAAACAAACGTTTGATCGTGCTTAATATTCCACAGGCCTGTTAGAAGAGCTTTTATTTTTACGGCAATAAGACGATGACTGTTAAACCTTTCATCTTAACGCCAGGAAGACAAACATTCCAGGCGTTGGGCAAAGCACTATTATAACGACTGATACAGTATTTAAAAATCTTAATGACTTTTCTAATTTTTAAATTAGCTGAACATTGTTTCAAATAATGTCGAAACGACTAAAACATAAAAGATTGTGAATGTCCGTAAAAGGAAAAGGGAAGTAGCAAATCTTTCAGCATTAGGGGGAAAA
>NW_011889453.1:130715-132820 GCF_000151845.1 Pteropus vampyrus
ACACGTTCCTCCTAAGAAGGGACGATAAACACACAAAAGATGTTCAGCATCATTAGTCACTGGAGAAATGCAAATCAAAACCACAAAGATACTGCTTCACTTTCCCTAGGAAGGCCACGCTGGAACAGGCAGACGGCCGCAAGCGAGCACGCGCGGGAGTCGGCGTCCGTTTCCGGTGGGAACGCAAAACGGTGCGGCCTTTCTCTGCTCACGGTGCATCCGGTGGATCCGGTGGATCCGTGACTTCCTACGGCTAGAGAGGGCCGGCGAGAAGCGGGGTGATTCCTACCGGTTTCAGGGTTTCTTTATCGGGTTAACTGGGTTCATAAAAATGTTCTAAAATTCAGTGTGGTGATGGTTGCACAATTCTATAAATGTATTAAAAACCACAGAATTGTATACTTTAGATGAATGATGTTACATGTGAATTATATTTCCATTAAAAAGAAAAGGGAGGCAGGGAGGGGACCCTTTTGCTCCGGGGACAAGCATTCCAGCAAACCCTCTTCATTATTTCTTACATCCTTCCACGGGATCCAGAATTCGGAATAATTTATGCCCCCAAGTCACAAAGAGACCTGCTCCCACGCTGGCATTCCTGGCTGTGATCCACGAATCATCCCTGTCAACCAGAGAGAGAGGTGTGTGGATGAGCGCTCAGCCCCGATGACCTGGCCGCCCGCCACCAGGCCGAGGGTCCAGTATCGGTGGCCCCGGCAAGAGGCTCTGGATGGGCAGGGCAGGGCAGGTCACCGCATGAGCAGCGTATTGCTGAGAAGTCACTGACCACATTCAGACCTGACCCTGAACCTGAGCAGATGTCAGGCTCCTCGCCTTTAGGGCAGCTAATTTAAAAGAAGGATGAGAAACAGACAATGACAATCGAACAGGACTTTCTCAGTGTCCATGAGTGTCCATGAGTCTTCCCGAAAGCCCAGAGCCGAAAACATCAAGCACACAATACGGCGTGTGCTGTGAGCCTTAGAATCCCGTGAGCCGCCTTCACATCTCTGAGCATCACAGGCCCCAGCCATGAGCGCCCCGTTCTCTGCAGATATGCCACCCGCCCATCGGGACGGGGTCCTCACCCAGCTCCCTGTACTCCTACACTCCGAGACCTCAGCCTAGGGGTTTCACTTCCCGGGACCAAGGGCCACACTGGCAGGGCCAGTTTTCCTCAGTCCCCCTCCCCACCCTGCCCGGTGGCCCCCTGGAGCCTTCCCAGGGGGTGGCAAGAGTAGAAGGTAGACCCTGCCCACCCCCAGGCAGGACCCTGGGACCAGGCGTCCCACTGACCTGGAAGGAAGATCTTTGAATTGAATCATGGATGATGGATGAGGATTTAACTTCACTTGACAGGCTGTTTAATACCTGAGCCTAATGTAGCACTGGTGGTGGCATCTGCAGAGAGAGAGACCCACATGGACATGGGTATCCGGACAAGGACCCTGGGGTGCTATGTCCAGAGACCCACGGAGTCAGGGGCCTGGCGGCTGGGGTGATGGGGGATGGCCAGGCATCCCAGATGCAGGGAAAACGTCCCGCTCAGAAGCAGGGGACAGAGGGAGGATGAGGTGCTCCCTGACCCAGGGGCCAGGCTCACCAGTGGAAGTGTCCCACTGCCCTGTCTGTGGGCCCGTTTGTCCACAGCTGGGGGTAACGAGGCAGAAAGGGTCTCAGGACAGCTTGAGCGGTAGCAAATGGAAAAGGGAGAACCTGCATCTGGCCCATGGCCGACAGCCACATTGGCCCCCAGGAAATAAAACCAACAGTGCTCAGACAATGCCAGGTGGTCCAGACCCACCGTCACGGTGGGGCTAAACCCCAGGAGGAGGCCCTGACCACCCCTTGGGGGTCGTGCCAATGCGCCTGGGTCACGAGTAGTCCTGTAACTTGCCTCCCGCGTGGCCAGCCTGGCTCCATCCTCTGGCAGCTCACAGACCCCAGAACACAGAGGCAGTGACAGGGACGCTCCGGGCTGCCCTGACATCTTCGTGTTTGGTGCCAGGTTGAGGACGAGCCAGGAGGACAAACCTTGCTATACAGACCCCGGCCCCCTCCCCGCTGGAGGCTCAGACCCTGGGGGGCAGCAGTTGGTCCTATGC
>NW_011889453.1:134645-141064 GCF_000151845.1 Pteropus vampyrus
CCCCCAGGTGCCAGGCTGTAGCTTGACCAAATATTGCAGAGTCATAGTTTTCATTTGGACTAAGTTCAGCTGAATGTAACAGAAAAATAAAACAGCGGCTTCAATAAGAGAGAAGTTTTATTAGTTTCCAGGTGAAAAGCAGCCAGCGGCTGGTATAGGAGCTCCATGAAGGTGTCCCAGACACAGCCTCATCCCTCTTCACTGCAGCCACCTAGAATGTGGCCCTCAGCTTCCTAGTCCAAAGTGACTGCTAGCGTTCCGGCCATCACATCTGAATACCAGGCTGTAGGATGGAGGAAGGGAGAAAAAGGCATGGCCCCACACTCTAAGGAGCATTCAGAGTTCAGACGTCACTTTTACCTACAAGTCATGGGCCGCAGAGAGTGGCTGGAGGCCTGAGTCTTTTACCTGAGCATTGCTAACCCCAAAGAAGTTCAGGGTGCAGTTCGGAAGAAGAGTATGAGAAAGGAGAGGAAGCCATCCGGGCACTCCCCGCGTCCCACCCAGCTGCCCCCGCGTCCCACCCAGCTGCCCCCTCTCTTTACGCTGCAGCCCAACTTCTTAATGCTTCTCGAACCCATTCCACCTTTCCTGTCCTGCATGACCTCCTGCTCGTCACCTCAGCTCCTGGCGGTCGGACAGAGAAGGGCCCGCAGCGCCATCTCAGCTCCTCCAGACCACCTGCTTCCAATCAAGCCATCCCCCTCCTGACGAAGGCCTCAGCAGCTCCCCCACTGCCCCTGGGGGAAATCTGAACTCTTGAACACAGTCTGTCAAGGCCAGGCCTTCGGGACAGGTAACAGTAAAGGCGTTGGCACGTGCAGCCCGCCCGTCCTTTCCAGGGGGGCTGACCTCGTGGGTTGCCTTGACATTTGCTCAGTTTCTGCGGTGTCTCCCAGCTCTGGACCACAGTCCCTCCGTGTGCCCATGCCTCGGCGGGAAGCCCTGAGCCTGAGGAAATGACTGGACGTTGTGGTGGGAACGCAGAGGCAGCCGTCCTCTCCCTGGTGGCCCGTACTACGGAAGAGCCATCGAGCTCTGAGCGGGAGCTGCCAGCCCATTGGGAAGGCAGCGGGGCGAGGAGGGCGGGCGCTACTGGCTCAGGCCAGGACGCAGTGCCGACCTTGAGATCCACTCCCCGGCGACGGGGCCCTCTGCAGGGCAGGGCGCCACGCCATCTGTGACAGTGCAAGCTGGCCACGGTGACAGCCAGGAGGGTGGGTTTGGGAGGAACGGGACTGGAGGCACAGAGACCATTTAAAACTCTGAAAACATTCATGCGAGAGATGATGAGACACGAAATCAGGGCAAGGGTGGGAGAGTTAGAACCGGGGCAGATTCCAGAACAATCCGGGAGGCGGATGATGGGATGTAGGGAAGGGAGGGAAGGGAGCAGCTTACGAGGCTTCGAGCCGGGGTGTGGGGATGGCAGACGGGGACCCAGGAGGGATGGGGAGGAGGAGGGTGTCAGGGCCATGGGCACACGGAGATACAGACAGACAGACAGACAGAGACAGACACAGGGCGCTGAGACCGAGGGCTCGGGGCAGGTAGGGCAGGCGCTGGCCCTCGGGGAGACGCCTCTGTCACGGTGTCTTCACATGCCACCTTCTCAGAGCCTCTCGTTTTAGATCCTCTTCACCACGAACATCTGCCGTGTGTGTAAATCAGGACTTTTCTGCTTCCGAGTGATGCAAGCCCAGTCTGATCAAGGCTAAGGAAAATGAGACCTGCTTAGAGAGCTGTTTGGGGGCTGCTCCCAGTGCGGGCGGGTTGAAGGACAGGCCCAGGACAAGGAGGCGCCCACGGGGCCTTCGAGAGCACCTGGCCCCCCTCCTTCGAGAGGACTGGCCCGGGCCTGGGCTCCGGGCTGAAAATGTCCTCATCTGGGGGGAGGTCTCCATGCGTGGCCCGGGCCTGAGAGGGGGTGATTCTGTCCCCAGAGCCAGCTTGCAAACTCCCCGGAAGGACACTGCAGGCCGGGGACTGATGGACCACAGGTGCTGGGCAGGACCTACAAAAACTTTGCAGCTCAGACTCTGCCTCTTGGTTGGAGTGGGGAAGAATGTTCCAGGCACCAGGCACCGGGAAAGCAGAGGGCGGGCCCTGAAGTCAGATGGGCTCCTGCTGCAGCCCCGACCCACGACCCACGACCCACGACCCACGACCCACGACCCATGGGACACGGGACACGGGACACGGGACACGGGACACACTCTCTCCCCCTTCTCCGTCTCCTTCCATTGCTCTCTCTCTCTCTCTCTCCCCCCTTCCTCTCCCCCCTTCCTCTCCCCCTCTCTCCCGCACCCTCCCCCATTCCCGTTGCCCCTCCTCTTCCCTCCCCGACCCCCACGCGTCATTCCGTTGGTCCCGCGCCCCAGCTGGGAGCCCCCCGCCTCTCTCGACCTGGCGTCGCGCTCGCCCTGCTTTTTTAGCCATTTTCCTCTGGACTTTGAGGCCTTCGCACACTTGCCACGTTTTTGTTCCTCCACGATGCTTCATGTCCCCGTGGTTACCTATGCCCGGAGCTAAACAGAACGTCATCTAGACAGGGTCCGGCCAGCGCCATCACCTCCCGTCCCGGGCACTCTGCTTCTGCTGAGGCGGCCCAAGAGAGCAGCGCTAGCCTTCTTGGCAGCCCGGTCATGGCTGAGTCACACTGAGTTTCTGTTTCCATAAAACATGCCTTAAGAGATTATAAAAGCAATCATGTGCTCATTAGAGAAAAATTTGAAAACAGAAACATGTAAAGGAGGCCATTAAAATATAACCGATAATCCCTCGTTTCAATATATTTCTCTTCGATCTTTTACTTTTGCAGCTTTAAAAACATTTTTAAACAAATGTTGGTTTAGTTTGTCTACAGCTCTCACTGAACCTTCTATTAAAAGCATTCTGCATAGTGTTAAAAATTCTGCCACACTTTCCACGCGCCAGTGACATTCCTCGTATGGGTGACTAACACGATGCCTGACAGTCACTACTCTCTGCTAAACACGCTTCCGGAAGGCTTCGTCTGACATCCCACCACATGCCCTCCCCGCCCGGCAGGTAGAGACTGTTACTTCCTCCGTTTTGCAAATGAGGAAACTGAGGCTTAGAGAAGGTAAATACCTTGTCGGAGTCACACAGTAGTGAGTGGCAGGTCCCAGTTTTGAACCCGAGACAGCCTGATTCGCGACCTGTGTTCTCTCCATGCCACCCTCCCGTCGGCACACCAACCCCACGGGCGTGCCCCGGCGAGTCTGTGTGCAACAGGAAGACATCGCCACTCTGCGCGTGGGCTAAGCTACGTCCCTCCAGGACGGGGGTGAAGGATGCTCCCCATATCCGTATATGTGATTATATACGTAGATCCTACATGTAAAACACCATTTAACCTTAAAAACTCTTAAGTCATGAAGTTGCAGTATGAAACGGACGTCGACATGTGGCCATGCTTATGGGCTGGGAGAATGGGCATGGACAGCCCTTCGTGGCCCAGAGTCACGGAGAAATTCCGGAAGCTAGAATTTGAAGAGAACCGCCTCAGCTTTTAAAGCTTGTGTATCCAAACCCATAGCAAACATTACACCTGATGGGGAAACTTTTAGAAACTTTCCCATTAAGATGGGCAATAAGGTATTAGCACTGCCATTACGTAACAAAGAACCAGCCGATATTATAAGACAAGAAAAAGAAATGAAGCATAGGATTTGGAAGGAAAGAGGCAAACATGTCATTATTTGCAGATAATATGATGAGCTACATGGAGATTTGAACAAATTACTGGAACTAACAAAAGGGTTGTTGAACAGTTGTAAAATCAACTTACGAAAATCAATACCACTTTCTCTGAACCACAACCACCACGTAGGGTACGTAACAGAAAACAGGACGCCGTAAGAGCAACAAAAGCTATAAAATATCCGAAAATGTAGGAAACAATGCATCACCCTCAACAGGAAATTTTTACCTTCCATGCAACGAGTTAAAAGATCTGAGAAAATGTCCCGTGTTGTTGGATGGGACAACTTAATATAAAAAATGTCACTTCCGCCCAAGTATTATCACGATTGGAATTCTAATGGATTCCAACTGCATTTCTTTGAGGAACTCAAACGCATTCTAAAATTTAATAAGGAAGAATAAAATTTCCCAAATTACTAAGGTAATCTCAGGACGGAAAAGGGCAGAGGAATCTATCTTATCAGATGGGGAGACATGCTCCAAGGCTGCAGTAATAAAACTATAAAATGCCGGCATCATAAACCAAAACAGAGGCCTCAGATATCGACTCCTGTATATACGAGAGTCTGGTTCATGAGAGAGAAGTCACCACAGGTCAGTGTAGAAAGAAGAACCTGGTTAGCAAATGACGGTTGGGGACACTAGTTCTTGGTACTGGGGTGAGGGCTAGGCTCCTACTGTATACCCTAAGCAAAGGCGAGATCTAAATGAGAAAGATATAAAATTAAGAGGGAAAATAGTGCAATAATTTGTTTGATACCTGAGGCTGAATTCAGGGAAGATTTCATAAACGAGACTTTTCCCTCTTCAGGAGCCAGACATAAAAGATGAGGACGTTGAAAGCAACTGCACATACGGGAAACCAGAAGGTGGTGATACTGTGCTCGCTTCGGCAGCACGTGTACCCGAAGGTGGGGATGCACGCCCAAGGGAAGGCTCAGAAAATGCCAGAGAGGACACTGAGTTTGCACCTCGGGCTGATCCCTGGCACACAGACAGCTCCGACAGTAAAAAATAAAAAATAAAATAATGAAAAACAGCAAACTGTAGTGGGGCACGGGGCGGGGGGGGCGGGGCTGCCGAGGTTCCAAAAAAAAAAAAAAAAATGCCTGGAGCACCTAGTATTTCAAGGGGGTCTCCCATTCAAGGACTAACCAGGCCCGACCCCGCTTAGCTTCTGAGATCAGACGAGATCGGGCACGTTCAGGGTGGCGTGGCCGTGAAAACAACTTCTTAAAGACGCTTGAAGAACCAAAGAACTCCTGAAACTCACCCATCAAAAAACAGACGACCCGATTCGAAACCGGGTGAAGGACTTGAATAGACATTTCTCCAAAGAAGAAATGTGAATGGCCAATAAGCGCATGACGAGATACTCAACATCGGTAGGGAAAGGCAAATCGAAACTCCGATGAGATACCACCCCATACCCACTAGAAAAAAAAGCAGGAAACGGGCGTTGGCGAGGATGGGGAGAAACGGGGACCCCGTGCAGCATTGGTGAGAATGTGACATGGTACAACCCTACACACCGCGGAGAGTCATGGAGGGTCTCCTTAAAAAGGTAAAAACAGAATTACCGTGTGACCAAGCAATTTCGCTTCTGGATATACACTCAAAAGAACAGAAAGCAGAGTCTTGAAGAGATATTTGCACACTCAGGTTCACAGCAGCATTATTCACAAGAGCTAAAACGTGCAAGCAACCCAAGTGTCCTTCAAAGGATGAACGGATAAGCAAAATGTGGTATGTACACAAAACGGAGTATTATTCAGCCTTAAAAAGGAAAGAAATTCTGACACGTGCTACAACATGGATCAAGCTGGAGGGCATTACGCTAAGTGATTTAAGTCAGATACAAAAAGACACAGACTGTAGGATGCCACTCTCATGCGGTACTTAACGGTAGTCAGAACCATAAACACGGACAGCAGAGTGGTGACTGCCAGGAGCTGGCGCGGAGCGGGTCGTGGGGGTTAGTGCTTAACGGGGCCAGAGTTTCCGTTTTACAAGATGAAGTAAGCTCGGAGGAGGGAGGGTGGCGATGGCTGCAGACAGTGCTCTTGAGTCTTTATGTCTCCCATTGTTTCTCCAGAAAACCACGTGCCGGCCGCTTTGGAATATCCGGTGAGAGGACAGAGGAAGCCCTCTTCTCGTCGAAAGCCACTGTCACCTCTGTCGGCCAGCTCGGGCCGAAAGAAGGGAGCCTCGTCGCCCAGACGAGCAGCGGTGTGGTCACGGCCGCAGAGTGGCCCGCGACGGAGCCCTCTCTGTCCACCTCCGCGCGGAGGGGCGAGAGAGCGGGGTGCAGGAGCCGAGCCCAGGGAGCGGCGTCTTCAGCGGACAGGCTGACCGCCACCGAGGCCGGCCTCTGGTCACCACTCAGCGTACTTTGTCCCGAAGACCCAGTCTAGCTGGCCTCCCTTAGAAAGCCGAACCTTTCACAGACACGGCCCGAACTGAGCCCGACAAGGGTCCGCAGAGAGGGACCCCTCCCTGGCTGTGGCTCCGGGAAGGCGGGCCGGGGCTTTGCCGGTCGGCTGCGGCTGCCGTGCCCGGGGACCGCGGGCTGCGTGGCTGCACGACGTTCTCGGTTTCTTACATTTGGAGGCCGGGAGCCTGAAATGGACGGGGTGGCAGGGTGGGTCCCTTCCACGGCTCCTCTCCTTGGCGTGTAGACAGCCAGCTCC
>NW_011889453.1:142417-142794 GCF_000151845.1 Pteropus vampyrus
TCTCTAAGATATTCACCCCTGACCTTTCGCTGCAGCCCCGTGCCATATCAGATAACAAAAAAAATTAGATACCGAGCGAAAACGGGTTGGCTACATTATAGTATACTTTAACGACGACACTTGAAGTAGCTAAAGATTTCAATGTAGACCTCTCTTTAATCAGACAACAGTCAGAACGGGTTTTTCTAACAAAATCGCTAGAAAGACGTCCGCAATGGTCAAAATCAATCCCATTTAATTAAAAACAAAACAAAACAAAACAAAACAAAACAAAAAACGTGTTACTTCTATAGACCTGCGGACATCCATGAGGGAATTCACTACTGCATAAGCCACGGTCATCTCTCGGTGGTGGGCTTTAGAGTGATTTTTTTTTT
>NW_011889453.1:144649-146238 GCF_000151845.1 Pteropus vampyrus
TCATGCTGATGGAATAAAGAACTGAGAGGCATGATCGACAGTTAGTGCCCCCCACAAATATCCGTGCTCCCATTTCCCAGCCCCTCTGTGTGTAGTTAGGGCCATGTGACCAGCTCCGACCAAGGCACCGAGAGCCGATGTGCCTTTTCCATCTCCACCTGGCAGCAAATGTACAGACCCCGTGTTGAGAAGACAGAACCACAAAAGCGACTGGATCCCTGTCACAGCGTGGAGCCGAGCTGCCTGGACTCTGCACTAACAAGAAACAAACCCGCTTGCGTTAAGTCTCTGAGATTCTGGAGTTTGCCTGCCCTGGCAGCTAGCACTGCTTAATCTACCGATTTGTCAAGCGTCTTCATATAATCCTTTAAATTTTCATAACCCCATATGGGGAGGTAATATCACTCCATTTTATAGATGTCGTAACTGAGGTTCTGAGACTTTAAGCCATGCCTCCGAGGTCACACAACCAGCACAAACCGGAGCTCATATTTGAACCCAAATCTGTCCGACTGAGTAGATATTTCCACCATCCTTTTCTTAAAAGCATGCAGTCCCCAATCAATTTTTACTGTGTTCCTTCTCCGTTCCCTAAACCCAGCTCCATATCTTCCTATCTCCACTGAGTGGGGAAAAGTAAAAGTTAAACTCAATTTTTTAAAAAAAGTTTATAAGGTTAATTTTTCCTAGCCTGGAATGGCCTTGGACCCCAGCTCTCATGAACACCCTGAAAATATCTGATCCAGGAAAGACCTGCTTGCTGAAAAAAAAAAAAAAAGGATACTATTTAGATCTACACAATATCTACACAAAAACACTAGCATAAAAATGAAAGAAAAAAATGGCAGATGAAAAATACACACACAAAAAAAAAATGTGTTGCAAGGAACAACTCGTATCCAAATATTTTACCATGAACTTGTTAAACCCAATGAAGCGACAGCTCAAGAAAGAGACGGTGAGAAAACGGGATATGAAACGCGAGCCGTCGAAATTCAGCAACGGGCAGAATCGACAATAAAAGCATCGCAGAGACGAAGATGGAACTGGAAGCGGCACCAAAGCGCGTGGACGTTTCTGAGCATAGCGAGGGACGCAGAGGATGTAGCCAGACAGGCGAAATAAATGGCAGATAAAGGAAGAAAAGCGCGAATGTGAGAGACGGTGAAGGAGCCCCACCTCACACGCAGCTGGAGTGTCTGAGGAAGAAAAACAAAGTAACAAAACGAATCTTTAAAGAAGAAACTCAGTTGCCGAAAAACAAAAGTAACAAAACAAGTCTTTAAAGAAGGAACTCAGTTGCCGGCCAGAATGAGAGAGAGCACTTTTTCCTGTTTAACGGCCATTTGATGTTCCTCTTTGGTCATGTGCTTATTCCATCCTTCCACCATTTTTCAGCTGGTTTTCCTGCTTTTTTCTCATGGACGGGTAAGGGATTCTTTTATACTCTAAACGCGAATCTTTTGCAAATATCTTTTTCTACTCTGTGGCTCAGCTGTTTCCTCTCTTAACCATGTGTTTTTTAATAAACTTTTAATTCTGGAATAATTTTAGATTTACAGGAAGGTCGTAAAGATAATACAGATTGC
>NW_011889454.1:0-1306 GCF_000151845.1 Pteropus vampyrus
CCCATATCCATATCCACATCCACATCCATATCCATATCTATGTCTATCTCCTATCGGTTCTGTTTCTCTGGTGGACCCAACAAACACACCTGATTAGCTATGACTTAGTTATTCAAGGTTTATTTTAATGGTACCTTATCCAGCACTAACTTGTCCGGGTTCACCTTGCCATGATGTCATGTCGCTTCACACAGAGGATGAGAATATCTTCACATGTTTTTCAACCACCAACTGTTAAGCTATCACTGTCATAAATTCGATTTAGATATTCATGAAAAACCACTGCGTATTGTTATTGATTTTTGATTTACACACGATGACGTTAATTATGGACATTAACATAAGGCAGACGATTCTCTATTTATCCATGTAGTGACCGTATGTGACGCTTTACGGTCACTGTGTAGATGGACATTTCTATCTGGCATCATCTTCCTTCTGTCTGAGGTGCCCGTTCCTATTTTTTCTTGATGTTCTACTGGTGATAAATTCTGTAAGATTCTGCATGTTTGGAAAAGTTTTATATTGTTTTCATGTTTGAAAGGTAGATTCACTTCGTAAATTCAATGTTTAGAGTTTTTTCTTTAAAAAATATTTTTTAAAGCTTTTCTTTTCAGCATTGTGGCTCCACTGTCTTCTTACTTGCTTCGCTTGAGTGAGAAATCTGCTTTTTCCATGAGGTTTATGCATCTGCATGTGACATTTGTTTCCACTCTGGCTGTTTTTAATATTATCTCGTGATCACTGATTTTGTGAATGTAGTTATGAATATTAGCATTGTTTTCTCATGTTATCTGCTTTTGAAATTGGTTCAAATTCTAGGATATTTCGGTCATGGTTTTCTAGAGTATTGAAATATTTGGGGCTATTGTTTTTTTAAGCATTTTTTCTATTCACTCCTGTTTGTCTTCTCTGCTCTGAGACTCCAACTACATGACTCTCAGGCTAAATGAAGTTGTCCTGCAAATCACTGAGCCTCACTGCTCATCGCTTTCAGTTTTTTTATTTCTTCACTTTGTTTCGAATAGTTTCTATTTCTTTGTCATTAAGTTCACCAAACTCTTCTTATGCAGTGTCTACACAGTTGTGAATCTCAACTGTGCATTTTTAAACTTCGACATCACGACTGTCATCTCTGAAAGGTGAGATGGGGTGTTTTTTAAATGTAGTTGAAGTCAGCACTTAACATGTTCAATCATTCCACGAACGCTTTAAACAAAGGGACTCCTTGTGCAGAATTAATTTCATGTACTATCTCCCAGTGAACCCTCTGCAGAACAAGTCTGGAGGGCACGGAGGACAAGGC
>NW_011889454.1:2601-3996 GCF_000151845.1 Pteropus vampyrus
TTAAACAAAGGGACTCCTTGTGCAGAATTAATTTCATGTACTATCTCCCAGTGAACCCTCTGCAGAACAAGTCTGGAGGGCACGGAGGACAAGGCTGCCTGGGGATGTCAGATCTGGGAACCTGGGCCAGAGGTGTCATGTCTCACCCTCCTAGGGCTGGAGGAGAATGTGACAGTGACGGGGACGGGAATCTGTGTCTCACCCGCCCATGTGCCTATGTCATTGTGTGTTTCATCACTGGCAATATCCACACCTCACAGTAATAGTCAGCCTCGTCCTCGGCCCGGGCCCTGCTGATGGTCAGGGTGGCAGTGTTCCCTGAGATAGAGTCAGAGAATCAGTCAGGGAACCCTGAGGGCTGGTTGCCAAAATAATATGTGACCAGCACATGGGCCTGGCCAGGCTTCTACTGGTACCAGTGCATATAATTACATTCTCAGTGATATCTGCAGAACAGATGATTCTGGCCCTTTATCTCAGAGCCACAGACAGTGAGGGCAGCTAGGTCAGCTCATAGCAAACCAGGGAGCCTGCAAGAGAAAAGAGGAGAAAGGGCTGAGGATGAAGGGCCCGGTCCCAGGGGTTCCAAATGAGGTCCTGTCTAGGCTGAGACCAGGGTTTGGCAGAGCTCTAGCTCAGGGTCCTATGGGGGCTCAGATGTAGGCAGCGCCTCAGGGGCAGCACCTGTGCAGAGAATGAGGAGGGGGAACAGGTACGGGGTCCAGGCCATGGTAGGGTCTCCTCAGAGCTCTTTCTCCTGAGACCTCATTGGCCTCCCCAACCCCCTCTTATTCCTTTCTCAGTCCTTTGGGGATGGTGATGGTTTAGAGTTTATGCAAATGTACTCATTATCTGGCTTTCTTTTCTTTCTTTCTTTTTTCTTTTTTTTTCTTTATGCCTAAAGCACCTGGTCTTCCTAGGTGGTCTCCCATCCAAGTACTAACCAGGCCAGACCCTGCTTAGCTTACAAGATCAGACGGAATCAGGCTTGCTCAGAGTGGCATAGGCGCAGACTCATCTGGGTTTTGTAAGGGAGGAGTTAGCAGAGATCATTCTCACCTGCTAGAGGGGGCTGGGCAGGTGCCTGAAGAGGAAGGAGTAGAGTTCCCCAGCTGCTTCTAAGCTGCTTCTAAGAAAATCAGCCATAGACTCTAACTTTTTCTGATCACAGCCACCTTCCTGGGGTGCAAAAATATGGCTACTGTCCCAAACTCGTCTTGCACTAAAGCTCTAAACTAAAGTTGAGCATGTGTATCATCATCATCACCATCATCATGACCACAGTCCTCATAGTCATTATCACTAATATTATTTCCAATTCATCACAAACCTCTCAGAGTTCATGGGGTAGGAATTCCGCACTACACTTGGCTGCCATTTTGATGACCTGGGAAC
>NW_011889454.1:4324-5415 GCF_000151845.1 Pteropus vampyrus
AAGATGTAATGTTCAGGCCCAAAGGGATTCGAAGAATACAGAGAAAAGTTGGGTGAGGTCAGAAGAGAAACCCAGTGGTCCTGGATTCAGGCCCGGGCTCTTTAGGGCAGCGCTTGACCAGGGCAGGAAGGAGGGAGAGTGAGGATTGGGCTGGGTGGCAGGGCTTCTGTCCCCCTGGCTCATTGCTGTCCCCATCATGGCCTGGCCATCATAGGAAGACACCTTCGTTCTCAAGTGGAGGTGTGAGCAGGCCTTGCCCAGGTTGGAGCTGGATAATCTATGGGATGGTGGAGGTAGCTGTGGTAGTGCATGGTCCTGGCTTAGTTCCTGTTGGCTCTGTCCTGCAGAATTGCTTAGTCATCCCTCCTGACAGGTGGGATATTCAGGTGTGCCATAAGCACTCCACTGAGAGCAGCTGAGCTTCCTTACCTCAGATCAGCAGGTTCAGGGACTTTAGGACACTTTCACAGGGTCCCACCTCCTAGCATCCCCCAGGCTGAGCTCATGGTCGGGGCCAGGCTCAGGGTCCCATGGGGCTGAGTCTGGGGAAAGGGCCTGGGAGGCATCATTGGAGTAAACAGGAAGGAAGACGAGGAGGAGACGGGTCTTGGTCATGCTGGGGACATCCTAGAGCTCTGATTCGTGAGACCACGGCTGGACGTGTGGCCCCAGCCTCCCTCACACACGCACTCGTCCCTGTGAATACGCTCCATCTCAGGCTGATGGAGAGAGTTCTCTAGGCTTCTGTGTGGAGTGTACACATCTGGTTCATATGGATATCAGTTTGCCTCTTACTAATAGCTCATAGGGGAGGGATTGTCACTCTTTTTTGAAAATCTTAATGTGTATGTGGAGAGGAGGGTCTTTTTATAGCTGTTACTCGTGAAATGAGCATTGTGGTTGATACTTTTCCTTTTTTTTTTCATGGCAAAGGGATCATAATATGAACTTTTCCATTTCATCATTTCGAACTGTACACCTGATCTGACTACATCCTCTGTCTGACAACCGTAAAAGTTTTTGTCCGACAGGGGGAGCAGAATTGGGGCAGCAAACTTAACCGGAACTTGCACTGAGATTTTTGGGTCTTT
>NW_011889454.1:5465-6445 GCF_000151845.1 Pteropus vampyrus
TCTGTCTGACAACCGTAAAAGTTTTTGTCCGACAGGGGGAGCAGAATTGGGGCAGCAAACTTAACCGGAACTTGCACTGAGATTTTTGGGTCTTTTATTGACCATAGGTTTCTTGTCTGCAGCCTCTGATTGGGTGTTGCTTTGAAATTCAATCTGAAAATCTCTGCCTTTGAATTGTGGTGTTTAGACCATAGCTTGAATATGATTAGTAATACAGTTTAATAACATCATCTAGCTAGATTTTTATTCATTCCATCTTTTCCATGTTCCCTTTTCCTCTTTTATCTCTGTTTTTTTCATTAATTGATCCTCTTTTGTGATTCCATTTTATGTCCATTTTAGTATTAGTTATAAGTCTTTGCCATGTTTTTGTCTGTAACTTGGGAAAGTCTCCATTCAGGTGATATTATATCACGTGACACGATGTATGGAACTTTTTATTTCTGTATCTTTAAGGTTTTCTATTTTTCATTTTGCAGTCATTGTCATACATGTTACTTTTACCTACCTAATAAATTCTAACATACATATTTGTTACACATATCTTTCGATAGTGAATTAATTTTTAAAGATGTTTAAATAACAAAGAGTCTTAATGTTTGTTCTTTGAGTCAGCGTTTCTAAGATTTACATTTATTTTTGCTGATTCATATTTTTTCCACTGTCTTTTCTTCTGCCTGAAGGGTGCCCGTTATTATTGCTTGTATTATAATTCTGCTGATGATTAATGCTGCCAGTTATCGTGTATCTGAAATTTTTAATTTAGTTTCATAGTTTATTTAGTCCTATGACTCACTGATTCTCTTTTCATTTGTAAAGTCTTTTTCTCTGTGTGTGTTTTAATGTGCGGTCTCTGTTGCTTTGGCTTCGAGTTCACTAATCTCTTCTTCTGCAGTTTTGCATCTGCTGTTCATCTCTACCCTTGTATTCTTCATCTGAGACTTGGAATTTTCATCTCTAGATGTTTGATTGGGATCTTT
>NW_011889454.1:6495-8613 GCF_000151845.1 Pteropus vampyrus
TTGCATCTGCTGTTCATCTCTACCCTTGTATTCTTCATCTGAGACTTGGAATTTTCATCTCTAGATGTTTGATTGGGATCTTTTTATGTTCTTCTCTGTCTTCTTTTTACCCGTTTGTTCATTCGGACTAAATTTGGACTCAAGACTGGAACTGCAACTGTTCCTTAAATATCCAGGCTTCTCACCAGGCTTCGGACCATGCTTTTCAGATACACCAGCCCCACAATTGCATGAGCTATTGCTTAAATTTCCTCTCTCTCTCTCTCTCTGCCTTGCACCTTCCCTTGCTCCCTCCATCTATGCCTCTGTCACTCTGTCTCTGTCTCTCTCTATTTCTCCCCGCTTTCTCTCTCATCTGTATACTTTTACAAATATAGGAACATATTGTTATATTTTTCCTTTTGGACAACTGACTACATTTTATAGACATTAACAAATAAAACTATTTCTATATTTACCCATGCAGTTACCATATCTAATGCTTTGTATTTCTTTGTACAGATTCACATTTCTGTATCATTAAACAGAAATGTGAACACAGTAATGTGGTGTCCTTAAATTTTTCTGCTGTTCAGACCCGCCCGCGATCAATTCTAGAAGATTTAGCACTTTGATAATGTATGATATTGCTTTCTTTTTTTGAATGATATTTTCACCGAGTAAAGAATTCAAAGTTGACAGAGTTTTTCTTTTAGTATTTTAAAGACGTTGCTGCACAATCTACTTGCTTGCCCTGCTTTCATGAGAAATCTGATCTCATCGTGACCATTGTCCCTCTGTACACAAAGCGTCTTTTTTCTCTGGCTTCTTTTAACAGCATCTCTTCATCATTGATTTGTAGCAATTCCACAAGGTGTGTGTTGGATCCGCTTCCACGTTTCCTGGGGCCGAGGTTCGTTGAGTTTCCTGGATATTTGTTTACGGTCTCAGCAAATTTGGAAAATTAACGCCTACCATTTCCTCCAATACTTTGTCTATTTATCCACTCTTTCCTCTTCTTGTCTCCCTCAGGGGCCCAAATTACACACTATTTACGCTGTGTAAAGTTCTGCTACATTACCTGAAGCTTCATCAGTTTTTCAGTCTTTTTTCTTTCTGTGCTTCATTTTGAATAGTTTCATTTACCATGTCATCAATTTCACTAATTTCTTTAAAAGCATCTACTATGACGTCAATCTCATTCCATGTTTTTTTAAATCTCACACCATGTATTTCATCTTCATGAAATTGAATATATATTTTTTTAATACTTATTTACTGTTCCTAATGTGTTCGATCTTCCCTCTACGCACACAGAAAAAAATGCAATATAATTAAAATGATTGTTTATGTATCCTTGGTTGGTACAGCTTTTACAGAGCTGCTGAGGGCTGGGAGGAGGGGAAGCCTGGAATCTGAGATCTGGGGACCTGGGCCAGACCAGCTCAGAGAATTGTCTATAATCCTTCTGGTTCGCAGGACTGTGTGACACAGATGGGCAGACAGTTTTTGTTGCACTTCCCCATCTGCTTGTGTCACTGTGAGCATTATCACTATTGTCCCACACAGAACAGTAATAGTCAGCCTCGTCTTCAGCTTGGAACCCACTGATGGTTAGAGTGCTCGTGTCCCCTGAGTCAGAACTGGAGAACCGGTCAGGGATTCCTGAGGGCCTGTTATTGTTACCATAGATGACCAGCACGGGGGCCTGACCAGGCTTCTGCTGGAGCCAGTTGGGATATTTTTTTTTTATACTCTCTCCCTGGCAGGTGATCCTGGCTGTCTGTCCAATGGCTACAGACACTACTGGTGGCTGAGACACATTAGAAGAGGCTGCAGAACCTGTAAGAGAAGAGAGGAGAGGTGATTAAGAGGGTGAGGGTCTCATTCCCAGAGGGCGCACACCCTGCAGCATTCCCTGTACTGAGCTGAACATCAGGGCCAGGCTGCTCCCTGGTTTCCCTGGATCACGAGTCTAGGCAGAAGCACCTGTGCAGAGAGTGAGCAGGGGGAGCAGCAGGGTCCAGGCCATAGTGGAGACACACCAGCCTCTGCCTATGTGCCCTTAGCTGGGATGTGGCATCCAGGCTGCCCTTATACTCTGTAAGATGGGGTCCTCATGCAAATCCACTTCCTGGG
>NW_011889454.1:9022-9828 GCF_000151845.1 Pteropus vampyrus
ATGCAGCTAATTCAACAGAATGACTACTTTGGAGCCCTTAATGGATGCTGACTCTTGGTGTTTCTCCCGAACTCCCTCACTTGATACCATAGTAACCCAATATTATCCTCTGCTGAAGACAAGGTCTCTCCTCCAGTCTAATGAGGAGGGAGCCATCACTGTGAGGTTAATGAATCTTCCAAAATCTCCCACACAGTGATGATCAGTCAAGTTCCTAGCATAGACGGACCCTAGACTCTGACCTTTCAGTCCCCTCCCGGCCTTGCCGTTCACCGTCCCCCATGACGTCTCCGCTCCTTTCCCACGCATCTGGAGCCTCTCCTGTCACAGCCCTCAGGGAGAATGGAGCATCTGAATAGAGCTCAGGTTTTCATGCTCTGTGAATCTGTGTTAATGGGATGTGGCCCGTGTGGACAGAGATGGGAAATTCAGTCTGCTCCCGCCATGACAGACAACTCTGGATCGTGTGTCAACGAAACATGGAGAATCGGGTGACTGCTCAGGCTCCCTGTGTCGGGCTCGGATCCTCACAGTGAGATCAGGATTCCTTTTCTTTTTCTGCTTCTTTCTTTTTGTATTGTTCTCTGAATAAAAATTTTAAGTGAATGAATACTATTTGTTTATTTGTTTGTTTATTTTTAGTTAGATTTTTTTCTGTCACCACATATTTGACCCCATTTACGCCATCTACCTCTCCCTTTTCCCGGCTCCCCTACCCTATAGAATCCAGGAGTCTATGGTCCATGTCCTTGAGTCTCTGTTACTTTGTCCTGTTTGTTTGTTGCTTTAGCTTTATGAGGGTTACT
>NW_011889454.1:9878-11164 GCF_000151845.1 Pteropus vampyrus
CCTACCCTATAGAATCCAGGAGTCTATGGTCCATGTCCTTGAGTCTCTGTTACTTTGTCCTGTTTGTTTGTTGCTTTAGCTTTATGAGGGTTACTTTTCTTACATGATCGAGGCCATGGAGTTGGACAACTGTCAGTATCAAAAGTCGAACCTCTTAATTTTATGACACATAATTGGCAAGAAAACATGTTTCACCTCATATCCCTGGCAGATGTATTGATTTTGAATCCTAATCCTGCGAAGAATGCGATGGAACAAATTGACTTACAAAAGCAGATGATGTTTTACAAAGAATGGATGTGTGAAGCGCTGTGGTGATACCTGTGCAGAGAAAGGAAGACCCCACGGCTCACCCCTCAGAGTCGGGTCTAAGGAGACAGTGGAAGATAAGACGAGTGCTACGTGTTTCCGACATGCCCACTACTGCTCCCAGCTGAGCGGGGGACACATGGCTCTTCCCAGCTTCACATCACTGAAGCTTCCACTCCTCACACGTCACACCGCAGAGTCTCCCCATGGGATCCACCGGCCCTCCTGCTGGCCGGTTCACACCCATGCTCTGGGTCATGACATCGTGGGGGATTACATTTCAGTACCCTCCAGGGAGAATGGACCTTCATACATATGACCTGTGCTTGTGCATTAGGCACATATATCCCTTTGTGGCCAACAGCAGTGAGTCACTGACTCACTGAGCCAGAGAGAGCAGTGATCCATCGAGTTAGTCCAGAGAAGTACAAAGAGGGGTTCACATCAGAGCTGAGCCCTGTCAATAAAATATTTCTTAGGGTCCTTTTTTCTCTAGAGGTGTACACAAAGTCTGACTTTATGACTTGTCATGAGATTCATGGAAACGATCTTCCCACTGAAAAAAATACTTGGAGCAATATTTATCCAAACAATTCACAGGCACTATTGTCATTCATTGTACTGACTAAGCATAAAACGTGTTAGATAGCTCAGGATCATCTTTAAATGGTAGTTGTATTTAAGATCAGCTGTTAGATAAGGGACTAGTATGGACTCATGTTATAAAAATTCCCTTGTCTCTGGGAGGCCTCAATACTCAAGGTTTGGGTGGGAAGGAAAGTGGAGTGGTCATTCCTCCTTAGTCTGTCATAGGGGTCACGGGACCCTCCATCGCCTCCTTCTGGCTGTCAGTATATATTGCAGGGACAGGGGCACCAAGGAAAGGCAGCAGTTGAACATGAACTGTGAGTCGTCCCAGTGAAGATGGGCTGTAGTTTCGACGTAAACATAAGATTTCAAAGATTTAGTATAAAAAT
>NW_011889454.1:11934-13329 GCF_000151845.1 Pteropus vampyrus
ATCATCTTTAAATGGTAGTTGTATTTAAGATCAGCTGTTAGATAAGGGACTAGTATGGACTCATGTTATAAAAATTCCCTTGTCTCTGGGAGGCCTCAATACTCAAGGTTTGGGTGGGAAGGAAAGTGGAGCGGTCATTCCTCCTTAGTCTGTCATAGGGGTCACGGGACCCTCCATCGCCTCCTGCTGGCTGTCAGTATATATTGCAGGGACAGGGGCACCAAGGAAAGGCAGCAGTTGAACATGAACTGTGAGTCGTCCCAGTGAAGATGGCCTGTAGTTTCGACGTAAACATAAGAATTCAAAGATTTAGTATAAAAATAATGTAAAAAGTATTAATATTTTCATATTTAATCCATGATGAAATGATAACATGTCAACTAATTGAATTAATGAAATAGATATGAAATATGGTCTGATAGTGTAGCAGTTAGCATGTCTGCTTTACAGGCAGAAGAGCCTAGGTTCACATCCCAGTGGAGCCACGTGGGGTCCATGATCTACGGCAATGCCACCCAGAACAGGCTCGATGTTTGATCTCAGATGCTAAGCATGGTTGGACCTGGTTAGTACATGGATGGGAGACCACCTAGGAAGACCAGGCGCTGTAGCCATAAATGACAATAATAATTAAAAAAACAGATAGATTATGAAAACTAATTCCACTTTTTCTTTCAATTTTTAAATGCATATCCTGCAAAATTTTAATTTGCCTGTTTGGATCAAATGTATTAATCTCTTTGAAAGGGCTCAATTGGAAATCACAATATCAGCTGCTTACTTTTGAAAAGGGAGAAAGAACTTCCTGTCACCTTGAGGAGAGGCCAAATCTTGGGTGTGAAAGCACAAGAGACGACACAGGACGGTGGTGTAGACCAGGCATTCAGAGGCCAAACGACCTCGGTTCTGCTGCTGGGTCAGCCACTTTCCAGTTCTGACCGCAGACGGGTTGCTCTCCTCTGCATGTCTCAGTGTCCCCACCTGAGATGAGGTGATGCCGAGAACGTTTTTTCACAGAGTGTCTCTGATTAAGCCATTTAGCAAATACGAAGTGCCGTGAATGGTGCCGCTACCTCTTAAGCACACATGAACGTTTACTTCTCCTCCTTGTTTAATGTCCTTATTCTCATCCTTCCACTTTATATGGACCAAAGCCAGCAGAATAGTGGAAGGAGGAAATTACAGAAACAGAATGTTTGGGATTTTGACATTGAAAAATTTCTTAGCTACACTAAAAGGAACACACCTGTGTACACACACACACACACACACACACACACTCTCACACACACACACACCATGCACACAAGCCCACAGATGTACTGCCTTTTGCACAGCTCAAAGGAGGCTCATCCAGGAGACTGATGACATGGTGACTAGACCTTTGAGTCCAGT
>NW_011889454.1:14597-15950 GCF_000151845.1 Pteropus vampyrus
AGCAAATACGAAGTGCCGTGAATGGTGCCGCTACCTCTTAAGCACACATGAACGTTTCCTTCTCCTCCTTGTTTAATGTCCTTATTCTCATCCTTTCACTTAATATGGACCAAAGCCAGCAGAATAGTGGAAGGAGGAAATTACAGAAACAGAATGCTTGGGATTTTGACGTTGAAAAATTTCTTGGCTACACTAAAAGGAACACACCTGTGTACACACACACACACACACACACACACTCACACACACACACACCATGCACACACAACACGGATGCACTGCCTTTTGCACAGCTCAAAGGAGGCACATCCAGGAGACTGATGACATGGTGCCTAGACCTTTGGGTCCAGAGACATGGTCCTGCTACTCCAACAGAGACATCACGATGTCCCAGCAGAGCTGCCGCAGAACCACTTCATGCTTTTAAAGATCGTGATGTATTTCATCTCATCCCACTTATCTCACTACAGTGAGCCCTGTGTGACTACTGATTGAGGTAGGGGTGCCCCGTTCTGCAGAAACTGCAAACCTACCCTGCACACACTGACATCGCTGTGTATCCTCTGACCTGTCCACAGAGGACAGCATGGAGTCCTGAGTGGCAGATGAGGACAGCTGGGCCGTAGGGCTGGCTAGGGCTGATGTCTCCACTGATGGGTGGAGACTTTGGGCCAGAGTATAGCAATACCTCACACTGATCCCTCCACGTGATTCCAGATAGCCACAAGATTAAAATTAACGGGGTCTGAGACTTATCACGTACCCTCGGACTTGAGCTAGGTCAGGAGGACTGGGACCTGGGATTGGCGGAGAAGCGCATCAGCTCGGTGTCCTGGGGACTTCATCAGGAAGGCAGTTGCCATTCACTGCTTCACTGAAGATGTGAGGCTGTTGCCTCATTTATGGCCTGACTGGAGGCTATGGAGGCCACCTTGTCACATGTCAGAGATTTGCTCACTGTGGTGATTCACAGAGCAGGGATGGAGCCTGGATGTCCAGACACGAATGGACCATTCAGGGGAGGTTCCGAGTCCTTCGGGACTGTCAGTTAAGCCCCACCTGATCTTTGAGAATTTGGTGGTGCACCCCAACCTGCAACCAACCAAGGACAGAGTGGGACCAAACACAGCAGACACACTGGCGTGCGTTGAATTGTGTGCCTCCAAATTCATGTATTAAAGTCCTAACCCTAGTACCTCATGATGGAAGCTCATTGGAAATAGGAGTGTTGAAGATGCAATTAGATCATTTAAGCTGAGGTCATACGGGAGCAGGGGAGGGCTCCTAATCCAGTACATTTGACTAGTGTCCTCGGAGAAAGGGGAAATTTGGAGACAGACACAAGGGAGAACA
>NW_011889454.1:16000-18144 GCF_000151845.1 Pteropus vampyrus
GGAGCCTGGATGTCCAGACATGAATGGGCTATTCAGGGGAGGTTCAGAGTCACTCTGGACTGTCAGTTAAGCCCCACCTGATCTTTGAGAATTTGTTGGTGCACCCCAAACTGCAACCGTCCAAAAGAGAGGGTAGGCAGACACACTGCTGTGCGTTGAATTGTGCGCCCCCAAATTCATGTATGAAGTCCTAACCCTAGTACCTCAGGATGGAAGCTTATTGGAAATAGGAGTGTTGAAGATGCAATTAGATCATTTAACCTGAGGTCATACGGGAGCAGAGGAGGGCCCCTAATCCGGTACATTTCACTCGTGTGCTCAGAAAAAGGGGAAATTTGGAGACAGACACAAGGGAGAACACGACATGAGGATGGAGGCAGGATCTACAAGCCAAGGACACCAGAGATGCCGGCAAGACCCCAGAGGGTAGGAGACAGGCAGAGGGCAGATTCTCTATCTCACCAGCCCTGATGACGGTTGATCTCTGACTTTTCCTCTCAGAACTAGGAGTCAATATTTCTGTATTGTCAGCCCCCGGTGTGTGATATCTGTTATCACAGCCCCAGCACCTACACAGTTCCCCATAAGATCGGGGTGCTCAGGGCATCAGCCACTGTTCTGTCCCTGTGATCACACCCTCTGGGAGGAGCCTCCTGCCGTGAGCTTCCCTCTCCGGCAGACTTGGACTCTGCTCCCAGGAGTCTGTGTCAGTCCCCAGGCGGCACAATCTCTCCTGTAAACAAGACACTCTGGCCCCCGTGCCTGCGCCTTCCAGGCTCATGTGGGAAGCGATGCTCACAGTCTCCAGAATCTGTCTCGTCCCACAAAGACATTCTGTACTTTTAAAAAATTATTATCTATGGCTACAGCACCTGGTAGTCCTAGGTGGTGGTGGTCTCCCCTCCAAGCACTTACCAGCCCCGCCCTGCTTATCTTCAGATATTAGTCATCAGGCTTGTTCAGTGTGGCAAGGCCATAGATCATGGACTGTGGCTCCACTGGGGTGTGAACCCAGGACCTTCTGCGTGTAGAACAGTTGTGCTAACCGCTGTACTATGAAACCACATCCCATTCTGTAGTTTTAATGGCAGTGTCGCCAGGACTGTAAACACTCAGTCACTACTTTTTGGTCCCTGTACAGAGTTTCCCTCACAGAACTCAGTCTAACTGTGAGAAAAGCTATAAAAGAGACATGTGCCATGACCTGCAAGTGGGGAACATGGTGTCCTAGGAGATTATCCAGCAAAAGCATCTCACTCAAACCTTATGTCACAGATGGCTTTTGCTGAGGAAGGTACTTTAAACATAACCTTGAAAGATAACTTGGTGCTGACCGGATAAGCATTAGTATTCCAGGAAGGGATGAGGGTCTGGGAACTGAGACCAACCATGGGGTGGGTGCAGAGATTGATGGGGCTGTGGGAGGCATCTCTGATGGTCGGACCATGGTGCCCTTAGGCTCCAGGGCTGCTGGTTGCAGACCACGCCTGGCCCCCTGTAGGCTGAGAAGCCTCCGTCTGCAAGATCCACTTTCCTGGGTAACGTGGTACTGAGGTCAATGTCAAGTGTCCCTCCATTCCTCTCACTGGTAATGAAAAGAGAGGTCAGAGGTGCAGATCTGAACAGAGAGGCCCTCATCCCAGGATGGGGTGGACAGCAGTAGTTACAGCCAGGACCTCGAGGTGCCATGTTTGCTCTGTTTCTTTCTGGACTCTGAGCCATCCTGACATCTCCTACCTTTGCCTCTCTTGAGCTGTCAGGTGGTGTCTGAGCAAACGGGACACATACAGGAAGAAAGGTTGTTTGCAAGTGACCTCAATGAGCTGATGCTCTCAGGGATTCACTTGCGTCAAAGTGGGAGGGAGGAGGTAGTTTCATGTTTTACCCTTGAATGTAGAAGGTGTCCCACATCATGGGAGCTGACAACAGACCTGGGCACAGGAAGTGAGTACGGCCAGCCCAGGCCACTGATCTCGCTAACTCATCACATAAGAAGTGGGAAAAAGCACCCTCCCCAGCCCTGCTTGGGAACTGCAATAATAAATCAAATTCATCACTGGGCTGGAGGAGAGAGAGGCACAGTCTCTAGAGGTGGAGTCTGGGGGCTGTGAGATGTGATTCTTGACACCGTCCTCGGCCATGTG
>NW_011889454.1:20214-22836 GCF_000151845.1 Pteropus vampyrus
GAGGAGGTGACCCCCACGAGGTTACACATGAGGCCTCAGATTCGTCCAGGGAGCTCTTAAGCTGGCATGTTTTCGTCACCCTAATTGAGGCAGTGCATTGGCAACTGGGAGTCACTACACTGACCTCTCTGAGAAGAGCATGAACCTGGGGGACCATTGTCTGAACCTACAGCACTTCTCAACGAAGGCACCGATGAGAACCGCCAGGGTCCCCGGCAAAGGCGCGTGGGCGGTGAGCTCACAAGAGGGATCTGTGTGGACAGCACAGTGTTCTGCTCCACTCAGTGTCTCAGGCCGTCGTGAGAGCCTGGGGCTTCGGGAGCTCAGCTGAGCTGGGCAATTGTGGGGTCTTATCCTGATCAGTAGGGTGAAGGAGGGTCCAGGGATGACCATACGGAAAGGCCAGGTCATTGACCGCTGGACAAATACCTTCCTCTGTTTGTCCTTCCACCCAAGCCATCTGTCCCCAATTCACACTCAGGGCCTGACAACACCATGACAGCCTGGTCCAGCCAGCCCTGAATCTACTCCTGGTCCACCTTAGGCAGAGATGGCTGAGGGCGGAGTGAGAATGTGTAGCCAGGAATCTCAGATCGAGGGCCCTGGGCCAGACCTGTTCACGGCTTTGTCTGCAGTTCTTGAGGGACCAGAGGATAGTGTGACACAGACCAGGAAGGGGGTTTGTGTCTCACTTCCCCATCTGCTTGTGTCACTGTGAGCATTACCACTGTCCCACACCTGACAGTAATAGTCAGCCTCGTCCTCGGCCCGGGCCCCGCTGATGGTCAGGGTGGCTGTGTTCCCCGAGTTGGAGCCTGAGAATCGGTCCGGGATCCCAGAGGGCCGGTAGTTATCACCATAGATGACCAGCACAGGGGCCTGGCCTGGCTTCTGCTGGTACCAGTGAGCTCTTTTACCTCCGATATTGTTTCCTTCACAGGTGATCCTTGCTGTCTGTCCTGGAGCCACGGACAGTGAGGGAGGCTGAGTCAGCTCATAGGACGCCACGGAGCCTGCAAGAGAGAAAAGGAGAGGTGGGCTTCCAGAGCTGAGTCTCATCTCCAGGCGATACAGTCTGGACCGAGCTCCAGAGTTTCATTGCGTCCACAGGATGCCCTAACATCCCTATCTATTCTAACACCTTCGGCCCTAGGGCCTGACTGGAGGATGGAGCTTCTGCAATGAAAAGCCCTTCATGCTCTGGCAGGTGCAGCCCTTCAGGGCTCACACAGAGCCAGCTAGCACAGTGGGTTATTTCAGCCCAGCCCAGGCCCTCATCCTCTAGCAGAGTCATTAGCATCATGTCCCCACTGGCATTCCCTGCTGAGATCAAAGACAGGGCCTGGCCTATCCTGAGCCCTAAGGCAGAGGTTGGGTGTGAGCCTGGATGCAGCACCTGTGCAGTGAGCAAGGAGGCCAAGGAGGAGAGGGGTCCAGGCCATGGTAGAAGCAGCTCAATTCTGCTCTCTGGGCCTGAGACTGGGCAGGTTTCCTCCCAGGCTTCTCTTATCCCCTTGCTGGAGAGAGCTGCTGGGTATGCAAATCAAGTCGGGTGAGGGGTGCTGCCTGAGGAGCTTGTGGTTTCAGTGAGGAGCTCCGCCTCAAGGGACACAGAAAGGGGAGGTGCGGTCCCTGCAGACCCCACCTTAAGCCCAGGGAATTCTGATCCCCTGTCTGGTGCCATAGTCTGGGGCTGACATCTCTACCGCAGACTGTCTCATGGCCTCACTCTCAGGTAGACCTGGTCCCTGAGAGTTAAAGGTGAAATGTCTGCATATTCTGAACACACTATAGAATGGTGACTATAGAGGTGACCATACGAGCCTTAGGTCAGTGCAGTGTCCCACCCAGATCACAGTCTGTGAGCATCAGAACCTGAGCTCATTCCCACCTTGCCCAGTGTGCACAGACTCTTTAGGAGCCACTGAGGTGCTGTGAGTTTCTGTGCTTGGTGAGAGCTCCTGGGGCAGGTCGTAGATGCTGTGCCTCTGTCACCAACCCTAACGCAGTGTGCACAGGGACAGATCCTGTTGCTGAGAAAAGTTGAAGAGGAACAGAATTTTAGCGCGAATGGAGTGGGCTGCAGAGGAATGAAATACCTGGACCTACGCCAGAGGAACAGGCAGAGTTACATCAACACATCTGACAGACATGCAGTCAGAATTTTACATAAAAGACGATAGTGTAGAAAAACATACATTTTTTTTCCAGGTATGAGGTGATGGTTAACAACCCTCCAGCATGTTAGAACCCGTTATGCCCAGACCCAACCCACCTCCAGATGTCTTTGCCAGGTGGTCTCTGCTGCCCTCTGGTGGCCGCTAAGAACTGGTTGTGGAAATGCTTGGTACAGTTGTTTGTAGATTCAGAACCTATGGTTCTGGTTCTGGTTCTGATTCCCTGACGCAGGGACTGCTGGCCCAGGGGAGAAATTACTGTCTTTAGTGTGACCATTGCCTTCCTCAATGCCAGGTACAGGAGGCTCAGATCACCCATGAAAATATGATCAGGTTCATTTAGAGGAGGGGGGGCAGGGCTTACCTGAAGCATCACTGCACATATCTCTGGGGTGGTGGGTGGTCATGGGTGTGGTTCTGGGTCTTGGACCAGGGAACACAGGAT
>NW_011889454.1:22886-23285 GCF_000151845.1 Pteropus vampyrus
CGTAACAGGAAATATGTTTGGGGAAAGTGAGGTCAGTGCCCTGTGGGGAGGGTCTGGTTGTTCTGAAAATGAAAGGCAGTGAGAACATTGTATTTCGTCTTCTTTTCTGAAAAATACTGTCAGTGAGTAAAGACTTCAAAATGGACAGATTTTTTGTTGTCATTATTGCTTTTTTTTGTTTTCACTTTTATTATTCTGGAGACATCGCTCCACTCTCTTCTGTTTGCGCTGTCTGGATGGAGAGCTCCGCTCTGATCTCTCTGCTCCCTCTCTGTATAGAACCTGTGTCCTCTCTCTAAGGGTCTTTTGATTGTCCATTCGACACTGGTTTAAGGAATTTGATCATGATGAGATTATGAACTTCCTTCCCTAAAGGATCTGATTATTTCTTCAGGATCC
>NW_011889454.1:23335-23640 GCF_000151845.1 Pteropus vampyrus
GTGTGGTTCTGGGTCTTGGACCAGGGAACACAGGATTCAGGGGCTTTCTCTCACTGGTGCCCTCTGCTGGTGGAGGGCCCACATAGGGCGGTGGACGCTGCTAGTCCAAGACAGAGACAGAACACTCACGCAACAAATATTGATTCCGAACCAATTTGACATCCAAGGGAATCAATGAGAACAAGACATAGCCCCTGTCTCTGAGTTACCGTTGTGTGGCTGGGTCAGCATAGCGAACACACTTGTTTGAGTGACACAGCAGGCAGACTCCACCCCTTCTCACTTTATGTTGCCTTAAATAATTA
>NW_011889454.1:23690-24117 GCF_000151845.1 Pteropus vampyrus
TGACCCACTGCACATTCTGTAGTGTCCCGTGTGAATATCACCATACTGTACATGTTCGAAGTCAACACGTTGTCGGGCCATGTGCACAATGTCACTTTCAGAGATGAGTGTAAGTAATTATGACAAAAGTTATTTATAAATGAGATACTGTTGTTTTTTACATCTAGGAGTTTGATTGAAATATTTTTATTTTCTTTGTGTCCTCATTTAATATGTTCAATTATTCCTACTTAATTTGGATGCAGCACAAAAACTAAACTAAACAAAACAAAACATTTTTACCTGAATATGCAGCCTCCTGCTTGTCCTACGGATTTCGGACATGCCAATCAGAGAGTTGCATGAGCCAACTCCTTAAAATCTCAAACTATGTATCTATCTACTCCAGTACATTAGCTGTACAGCATAGGTAAGTTTCTCTATATAC
>NW_011889454.1:24167-24506 GCF_000151845.1 Pteropus vampyrus
CTCCAGTACATTAGCTGTACAGCATAGGTAAGTTTCTCTATATACAGAAACATCTACATCCATATTCATATCTGTATCTATATGTATATCTATATGTGTATCTCTATCTATATGCATAACCGTATTCATATGCATATGCATGTCTATACCCATATTCATATCCACATCCACATCCATATCCATATCTATGTCTATCTCCTATCGGTTCTGTTTCTCTGGAGGACCCAACAAACAAACCCGATTGGCTATGACTTAGTCGTTCAAGGTTTATTTTAATGGTAACTTATCCAGCACTAACTTGTCCAGGTCCACCTTGCCGTGATGTCATGTCACTTCACA
>NW_011889454.1:24556-25527 GCF_000151845.1 Pteropus vampyrus
TTATCCAGCACTAACTTGTCCAGGTCCACCTTGCCGTGATGTCATGTCACTTCACACAGAGGATGAGAATATCTCCTCATGTTTTTCCACCACCAGCTGTTATGCTATCACTGTCATAAATTCGATTTAGATATTCATTAAAAACCATTTTGCATTGCTATTAATTTTTTATTTACACACGATGACGTTAATTATGGGCATTAACATAAGGCAGACGATTCTCTCTTTTTCCATGTAGTGACCGTATGTGACGCTTTACGATCACTGTGTAGATGGACATTTCTATCTGGCATCATCTTCCTTCTGTCTGAGGTGCCCGTTCCTATTTTTTCTTGATGTTCTACTGGTGATAGATTCTGTAACTTTCTGCATGTTTGTAAAAGTTTTATATTGTTTTCATGTTTGAAGGGTAGTTTTACTTCATAAATTCAATGTTTAGAGTTTTTTTCTTTAAAAAATATTTTTTAAAGCTTTTCTTTTCAGCCTTGTGGCTCCAGTGTCTTCTTACTTGCTTTGCTGGAGTGAGAAATCTGCTTTTTCCATGAGGTTTATGCATCTGCATGTGATATTTATTTCCTCTCTGGCTGTTTTTAATATCTCGTGATCACTGATTTTGTGAATGTAATTATGAGTATCAGCATTGTTTTCTCATGTGTCCTGCTTTTGAAATGGGTTCAGATTCTAGGATATTTCAGTCATTGTTTTCTTCAGTATTGAAACATTTGCGGCCATTGTTTTTTTAAGCATTTTTTCTATTCACTCCCGTTTGTCTTCTCTGTTCTGGGACTCCAACTACATGACTCTCGGGCTGCATGAAGTTGTCCTGCAAATCACTGAGATTCACTGCTCATTGCTTTCCGTCTTTTTTATTTCTTCACTTTGTTTTGAATAGTTTCTATTTTTTGTCATTAAGTTCACCAAACTCTTCTTCTGCAGTGTCTAAACAGTTGTGAATCTCAACTGTGCATTTT
>NW_011889454.1:26662-28316 GCF_000151845.1 Pteropus vampyrus
GAAGTTGTCCTGCAAATCACTGAGATTCACTGCTCATTGCTTTCCGTCTTTTTTATTTCTTCACTTTGTTTTGAATAGTTTCTATTTTTTGTCATTAAGTTCACCAAACTCTTCTTCTGCAGTGTCTAAACAGTTGTGAATCTCAACTGTGCATTTTTAAACTTTGACATCACGACTGTCATCTCTGAAAGGTGAGATGTGGTGTTTTTTAAATGTAGTTGAAGTCAGCACTTAACATGTTCAATCATTCCACTAACGCTTTAAACAAAGGGACTACTTGTGCAGTATTAATTTTATGTACTATCTCCCAGTGAACCCTCTGCAGAACAAGTCTGGAGGGCACGGAGGACGAGGCCGCCTGGGGATGTCAGATCTGTGAACCTGGGCCAGACGTGTCATGTCTCACCCTCCTAGGGCTGGAGGAGAATGTGACAGTTACCGGGAAGGGAATCTGTGTCTCACTGGCCCATGTGCCTATGTCACTGTGTGTTTCGTCACTGGCAGTATCCCACACCTCACAGTAATAGTCAGCCTCGTCCTCGGCCCGGGCCCCGCTGATGGTCAGGGTGGCAGTGTTCCCTGAGATAGAGCCAGAGAATCGGTCAGGGATCCCTGAAGGCTGGTTGCCAACATAATAGGTGACCAGCACAGGGGCCTGGCCTGGCTTCTGCTGGTAACAGTGCATATAATTTACATTCTCAGTGATATCTGCAGAACAGATGATACTGGCCCTTTGTCTCAGAGCCACAGTCAGTGAGGGCAGGTGGGTCAACTCATAGCAAACCAGGGAGCCTGCAAGAGAAAAGAGGAGAAAGGGCTGAGGATGAAGGGCCCGGTCCCAGGGGTTCTGAATGAGGTCCTGTCTGAGCTGAGACCTGGGTTTGGCAGAGCTCTAGCTCAGGGTCCTATGGGGGCTGAGATGTAGGCAGCGCCTCAGGGGCAGCACCTGTGCAGAGAATGAAGAGGGGGAACAGGTACGGGGTCCAGGCCATGGTAGGGTCTCCTCAGAGCTCTGTCTCCTGAGACCTCATTGGCCTCCCCCAATCCCCTCTTATTCCTTTCTTAGTCCTTTGGGGGTGGTGATGGTTTAGAGTTTATGCAAATGTACTCATCGTCTGGCATTCTTTTCTTTCTTTATTTTTTCTCTCTTTTTCTCTATGCCTACAGCACCTGGTTTCCCTAGGTGGTCTCCCATCCAAGTACTAACAAGGCCAGACCATGCTTAGCTTCCGAGATCAGATGGAATCAGGCTTGTTCATGGTGGCATAGGTGCAGACTCATCTGGGTTTTGTAAGGGAGGAGTTAGCAGAGATCATTCTCATCTGTTAGAGGGGGCCGGGCAGGTGCCTGAGGAGGAAGGAGTAAAGGTCCCCAGGTGCTTCTAAGCTCCTTCTAAGAAAATCAGCCATAGACTCTAACTTTTCCGATCACAGTCAGCTTCCTGGGATGCAAAAACATGGCTACTGTCCCAAACTCGTCTGGACTGTGGTCTGTGCTGGGGTGGCTCAGCAGGGCTGTGAGCCTTCCAGGAGCCTGGCCATGGGGCTGAGCTTGGCTCGCTGAGAGAGAAGTGACAACCCCTGATCAGCAGGCGCTGGTCGGTGGGTCCTGCCCACTTCCTCTCTCTCCTTCACATCTTCTCTGTGACCCCCAT
>NW_011889454.1:28366-33198 GCF_000151845.1 Pteropus vampyrus
GAAGTGACAACCCCTGATCAGCAGGCGCTGGTCGGTGGGTCCTGCCCACTTCCTCTCTCTCCTTCACATCTTCTCTGTGACCCCCATACACATTTGTGTTCCATTTTTTGGCATTTCCTTAGACATGGTTCTATGTGTTAGGATATTTGTTCATTGTTTCAAGTATGATGGTTTTCTTGTTAAACATCCACTTGCTTTAGAAGCTATGCACCCATTCCTTGTCTCATTTGACAATTAATGTTTGTCTACACTTTATGACATCGACCACCCACAAAAATGCTCAGGTCAACGGCTGGGAACAGGCTTCTTGATGCATTCTTCAGATGAGGCATCCACTGTGTCTGTGTCGCATCAGAGTTCTGTGGTGACACTGGGTGAATCTGACCTTCAGAAGTGGTCCATTCAGCCCGAGGAGAAGAGACGGACTGTCTCGATTACCTTCTGTGGGCTGAATTTGGACAGAGCTAATTTACAGGCTAGACTCCCTCCGAGGCTCCACCCTGGCTGCTCCTGGCTGCAACTCTGCTGTCTCCTGCTGGTGGAGAAGTGCTCAGACCAGGAGCTTCCCTCTTGTGGGTCACACCAAACCACCTGTCACCTGAGAGGGCGTGGTCTAGAGAATCCAGCCCTCTCTCTGTGTCACTGTGACCCCCACCTTGCGCTGCCCAGCCCAGCACAGAAAGGTGGAATGAGGGCTTTGGGAAGAGGCAGAGGAAATTTTCGTAACCATGTACCAGGGTCGAAATGCCCTTTCTTTACCCTTTGTTTTTATTAGAAGAATGCAGAGTACAAGATAAACTGTATGTCTCCTGAAAATATATAAAAATGTAGAGAAATCCATGTGACACCTTGTAGGCCACCTCATTTCTTCTGTGTTTTGGAAGCAAGAATGTTGCTTTTTTCACTCATATATGAGCAGCTCAGCTATGTTATCACCCGGAACAGTTGAACTTCTTGCACTAAAGCTCTAAACTAAGGTTGAGCATGTTTATCATCATCATCATCACCATCATCACCACAGTCCTCATAGTCATTATCGCTAATATTATTTCCAAGTCATCACAAACCTCTCAGAGTTCATGGGGTAGGAATTCCGCACTACACTTGGCTGCCATTTTGATGACCTGAGAACCTCATGCTACTTGGAATGGACCATATCCATCACCCAGAAGCATTGTCTGTGCTGAGCCCCCGTCCTTAGATTCCTCAGAGTAAGGCCAGAAGATTCCAAGACCTGGGGCTTACTCACTGGTACTCCCATCGAGTCCCGTTTTTGGAGTTTGTACCATTTAATTGGGAAAATAGAGCTTCTGAAAAACATTATTGCTTTTCTCATTACATAAGATGTAATGTTCAGGCCCAAAGGGATTCGAAGAATACAGAGAAAAGTTGGGTGAGGTCAGAAGAGAAACCCAGTGGTCCTGGATTCAGGCCTTGGCTCTTTAGGGCAGCGCTTGACCAGGGCAGGAAGGAGGGAGAGTGAGGGCCGGGCTGGGTGGCAGGGCTTCTGTCCCCCTGGCTCATTGCTGTCCCCATCATGGCCTGGCCATCATAGGAAGACATCTTAGTTCTCAGGTGGAGGTGTGAGCAGGCCTTGCCCAGATTAGAGCTGGAGAATCTATGGGATGGTGGAGGTAGCTGTGGTAGTACATGGTCCTAGCTTAGGTCCTGTTGGCTCTGCCCTGCAAAATTGCTTGATCATCCCTCCTGACAGGTGGGAATATCAGGTGTGTCACAAGCACTCCACTTAGAGTAGGGGAGTCTTCATGACCTCAGATCAGCAGGTTCAGGGACTTTAGGACACTTTCACAGGGTCCCACCTCCTGTAGCATCCCCCAGGCTGAGCTCATGGTCGGGGCCAGGCTCAGGGTCCCATGGGGCTGAGTCTGGGGAAAGCGCCTGGGAGGCAGCATTGGAGTAAACAGGAAGGAAGAGGAGCAGGAGACGGGTCTTGGTCATGCTGGGGACATCCTAGAGCTCTGACTCGTGAGACCACGGCTGGATGTGTGGCCCCAGCCTCCCTCACACACGCACTCGTCCCTGTGGATACGCTCCTTCTCAGGCTGATGGAGAGAACTCTCTAGGCTTCTGTGTGGAGTGTACAGATCTGATTCATATGGATTTCTGTTTGCCTCTTACTGATAGGTCATAGGGGAGGGATTGTCAATATTTTTTGAAAAATCTTAAAGTGTATGGGGAGAGGAGGGAGAAGTGAAGGGCCTTTTTATAGCTGTTACTCATGAAATGAATATTGTGGATGATTCTTTTCCTTTTTTTTATGACAAAGTGAACATAATATGAACTTTTCCATTTCATCATATTAAACTGTGCACTTCATCTGTCTCCATCCCCTGTGTGACAACAGTAAAAGTTTTTGTCCGACAGGGGGAGCAGAATTGGGGCAGCGAACTTAACTGGAACTTGCACTGAGATTTTTGGGTCTTTTATTGACCGTAGGTTTCTTGTCTGCAGCCTCTGGTTCGGTGTTGCTTTGAAATTCAATCTGAAAATCTCTGCCTTTGAATTGTGGTGTTTAGACCATAACTTGAATATGATTAGTAATACAGTTTGATTACATCATCTAGCTAGATTTTTATTCATTCCACCTTTTCCATGTTCCTTTTTCCTCTTTTATCTCTGTTTTTTTTATTAATTGATCCTCTTTTGTGATTCCATTTTATGTCCATGTTAGTATTAGTTATAAGTCTTTGCCATGCTTTTATCTGTAACTTATGAAAATCTCCATTCAGGTGATGTTATATCACGTTACATGATGTATGGAAATTTTATTTCTGTCTCTTTAAGGTTTTTTACTTTTCATTTTGCAGTCATTGTCATACATGTTACTTTTACCTACCTTATAAATTCTAACATACATATTTGTTATATTTATCTTTCGATAGTGAATTAATTTTTAAAGATATTTAAATAATAACGAGTCTTAATGTTTGTTCTTTGAGTCAGCATTTCTAAGGTTTACATTTCTTTTTGCTGATTCATATTTTTTCCACTATCTTTTCTTCTACCTAAAGGGTGCCCGTTATTATTTCTTGTATTATAACTCCGTTGATGATTAATGTTGCCAGTTATCGTGCATCTGAAATTTTTAATTTAGTTTAATAGTTTATTTAGTCCTATGACTGACTGATTCTCTTTTCATTTATAAAGTCTTTTTCTCTGTGTGTGTTTTATTTGCGGTCTCTGTTGCTTTGTCTTCAAGTTCACGAATCTCTTCTTCTGCAGTTTTGCATCTGCTGTTCATCTCTACCCTTGTATTCTTCATCTGAGACATGGAGTTTTCATCTCTAGATGTTTGATTGGGATCTTTTTATGTTCTTCTCTGTCTTCTTGTTACCTGTTTGGTCATTCAGACTAAGTTTGAACTAAAGACTGGAACTGCAACTGTTCCTTAAATATCCGGGCTCCTCACCAGGCTTTGGACCGTGCATTTCAGATACACCAGCCCCACAACTGCATGAGCTATTGCTTAAATTACCTCTCTCTCTCTCTCTCTCTGCCTTCCTCCCTACTTACCTCCCTCCATCTCTGTCTCTGTCACTCTGTCTCTGTCTCTGTCTCTCTCTCTTTCTTCCTGCTTTCTCTCTCATCTGTATACTTTTACAAATATAGGAACGTATTGTTATTTATTTCCTTTTGGACAATTGACTATATTTTATAGACATTAACAAATAAAAATATTTCTATATTTACCCATGCAGTTACCATATCTAATGTTTTATATTTCTTTGTACAGATTCACATTTCTGTATCATTAAACAGAAATGTGAACACAGTAACGGGGTGTCCTTTACGGTTTCTGCTATTCAGACCTGCCCGTGATCAATTCTAGAAGATTTAGCACTTTGATAATGTATGATACTGCTTTCTTTTTTTGAATGATATTTTCACTGGGTAAAGAATTCAAAGTTGACAGTGTTTTTCTTTCAGTATTTTAAAGATATTGCTGCACAATCTACTTGCTTCCTCGGCTTTAAAGAGAAATCTGATGTCATCATGACCGTTGTCCCTCTGTACACAAAGTGTCTTTTTTCTCTGGCTTCTTTTAACAGCGTTTCTTCATCACTGATTTGTAGCAATTCCACAAGGTATGTGTTGGAGCTGCTTCCATGTTTCCTGAGGCTGAGGTTTGTTGAGTTTCCTGGATATATTTGTTTACAGTCTCAACAATTTTGGAAAATTAATGCCTATCATTTCTGCCAATTCTTTGTCTATTTACCAGCTCCTTCCTCTTCTTGTCTTCCTCAGGGACCCAAATGACACAGTATTTAGGCTGTGTGAAGTTCCCCTACATTACCTGAAGCTTCATCAGTTTTTCAGTCTTTCTTCTTTCTGTGTTTCATTTTGAATAGTTTCATTCACCATGTCATCAATTTCACTAATTTCTTTTGAAGCATCTACTATGACATCAGTCTCATTCAGTGTATTTTTAAATCTCAGACTATGTATTTCATCTTCATGAAATTGATTATATACTTTTAGAATGTCTTATTTACTTTTCCTAATGTGTTCAATCTTACCTCTACCCACACACAAAAAAAATGAAATATAATTAAAATGATTGTTTATGTATCCTTCCTTGGTACAGATTTTACAGAGCTGCTGAGGGCTGGGAGGAGGGGGAAGCCGGGAATCTGAGATCTGGGGACCTGGGCCAGACCTGCTCATAGCATTGTCAACAATTCTTCTGGGTTTGCAGGATTGTGTGACACAGATGGACAGACAGTTTTTGTCTCACTTCCCCATCTGCCTGTGTCACTGTGAGCATTATCACTATAGTCCCACACAGAACAGTAATAATCAGCCTCGTCCTC
>NW_011889454.1:34588-40195 GCF_000151845.1 Pteropus vampyrus
TGCCTGAGAAGCTTGTGGTTTCAGTGAGGAGCTCCGCCTCAAGGGACAGAGAAAGGGGAGGTGCGGTCCCTGCAGACCCCAACTTAAGCCCAGCGAATTCTGGTCCCCTGTCTGGTGCCATAGTCTGGGGCTGACACATCTACCGCAGACTGTCTCATGGCCTCACTCTCAGGTAGACCTGGTCACTGAGAGTTAGAGGTGAAATGTCAGCATTTTCTGAACACATTATAGAATGGTGACTATAGAGGTGACCATACGAGCCTTAGATCACTGCAGTATCCCACCCAGATCACAGTCTGTGAGCATCAGAACCTGAGCTCATTCCCTCCTTGCCCAGTGTGCACAGACTGTTTAGGAGCCACTGAGGTGCTGTGAGTTTCTGTTCTTGGTGAGAGCTCCTGGGGCAGGTCGTAGATGCTGTGCCTCTGTCACCAACCCTAACGCAGTGTGCACAGGGACAGATCTTTTTGTTGAGAAAAGTTGAAGAGGAACAGAATTTTAGCACGAATGGAGTGGGCTGCAGAGGAATGAAATATCTGGACCTACGCTAGAGGAACAGGCGGAGTTACATCAACACATCTGACAGACATGCAGTCAGAAGTTTACATAAAAGATGATAGTGTAGAAAACATACATTTTTTTTCCAGGTATGAGATGATGGTTAACAACCCTCCTGCATGTTCAAACCCCTTATGCCCAGGCCCACCCCACCTCCTGATGTCTTTGCCAGGTGGTCTCTGCTGCCCTCTGCTGGCCGCTAAGAACTGGCGGTGGAAATGCAGGGGCACCCTTGGTACAGGTGTTTGTAGATTCAGAACCTACAGTTCTGGTTCTGATTCCCTGACCCATGGACTGCTGGCCCAGTGGAGAAATTACTCTCTTTGTGTGACCACTGCCTTCCTCAATGCCAGGTAGAGGAGGCTCAGATCACCCATGAAAATATGATCAGGTTCATTTAGAGGAGGTGGGTCAGGGCTTACCTGAAGCATCACCGCACATATCTCTGGGATGGTGGGTGGTCATGGGTGTGGTTCTGGGTCTTGGCCCAGGAAACACAGGATTCAGAGGCTTTCTCTCACTGGTGCTCTCTGCTGGTGGAGGGCCCACATAGGGCGGTGGAAGCTACTACTCCAGAGACAGGAGAACACTCCCCAACAAATATTGATTTCGACACATTTGACGGGCCGACATTCCATCCTGGGGAATCAATGTGAACAAGACATAGCCTCTGTCTCTGAGTTACCGTTGTGTGGCCTGGTCAGCCTAGCGAACACACTTGTTTGAGTGACACAGCAGGCAGACTCCACCCCTTCTCACTTTATGTTGCCTTAAATATTTATTTATATCCAGGCAATTGCTAATCTCAGTTCCCTATTGGCCTGGATTGACCTTGTGGCACAGTGTTGGTCCATGGATGTGTCAGTCAGCTGGGTTTCTTGCCAAGGAACTTTTGTTTTTGTGACATAAATAAACAGACTAGATTTATGCAGTGCCTTTCCTCTGGAACCTGGATGGGATAGCTGGAGCTGCAGCAGCCATCCTGAGCTCTGTCTTCAAACAAAATGAAAGTGAAGCCTTTGTAGTAGATATGGTGGACCAGAAGGTGAGAAAGATCTGGGACCTCGTTGAATCGCTAAGGATCTGGAGAACAACAAACTCACTCCTGTCTTATTGTTGCAGGAGAAAAATAAGCTCTTGTCTGTTCATGCTTCTGATTGTTATGTGTACGTTCGTGCATTAAAAAAAATCTTTACTAACGAAGGTAACGATTAATAGAAATCAATCAATAATTCAAATGAAGGTAAGGGAATAATTGTGCAGCTGTTGGTGGCATCCAGATAATTGTTTGATACCAGGAAAAAACTGACAGGCAGGTACTGTGGGGTGAGAGGCTGAAGGAGTCCTCTCCAGTGAGGTGACACTGGGGCTCTGCCAGGATGGGAAGATGAACACGTACCAGGTAATATGTTTGGGGAATGTGAGGTCAGTGCCCTGTGGGGAGCGTCTGGTTGTTCCGAAAATGAAAGGCAGTGAGAACATTGTATTTTGTCTTCTTTTTTGAAAGACACTGTCAGTGAGTAAAGACTTCAAAATGGACAGATTTTTTGTCTCATTATTGCTTTTTTTTGTTTTCACTTTTATTATTCTGGAGACATCGCTCCACTCTCTTCTGTTTGCGCTGTCTGGATGGAGAGCTCGGCTCTGATCTCTCTGCTCCCTCTCTGTATAGAACCTGTGTCCTCTCTCTAAGGGTTTTTCGATTGTCCATTCGACACTGATTTAAGGAATTTGATCATGATGAGATTATGAACTTCCTTCCCTAAAGATCTGATTATTTCTTCAGGATCCCGTCTCGGTCACCAAGCAGCCTGGTCTCACCTGTAACCTAAGCATCTCCCTCTGGGGTCACCGTGGGGAGCCATGCAGAGTTCTTCCTGACCCACTGCACATTCTGCAGTGTCCCGCGTGAATATCACCATACTGTACATGTTCGAAGTCAACACGTTGTCGGGCCATGTGCACAATGTCACCTTCAGAGATGAGTGTAAGTAATTAAGACAATAGTTATTTATAAATGAGATACTGTTGTTTTTTATATCTAGCAGTTTGACTGAAATATTTTTATTTGCTTCGTGTCCTCACTTAATATGTTCAATTATTCCTACATAATTTGGATGCAGCACAAAAACTAAACAAATCAAAACAAAACATTTTTACCTGAATATGCAGCCTCCTGCTTGTCCTACGGATTTCGGACATGTCAATCTGAGAGTTGCATGAGCCAACTCCTTAAAATCTCAAACTATGTATCTATCTACCCCAGTACATTAGCTATACAGCATAGGTAAGTTTCTCTATATACAGAAACATCTACATCCATATTCATATCTGTATCTATATGTGTATCTATATCTGTATCTCTATCGATATCCATAACTGTATTCATATGCATATACATGCCTATACCCATATCCATATTCATATCCACATCCATATCCATATCTATGTCTATCTCCTATCGGTTCTGTTTCTCTGGACCCAACAAACAAACCTGATTGGCTATGACTTAATTGTTCAAGGTTTATTTTAATGGTAACTTATCCAGCACTAACTTGTCCAGGTCCACCTTGCCCTGATGTCATGTCACTTCACATAGAGGATGAGAATATCTTCACATGTTTTTCCACCACCAACTTTTATGCTATCACAGTCAAAAATTCAATTTAGATATTTATTAGAAACCACTTCATATTGTTATTAATTTTTGATTTACACATGATGACGTTAATTACAGACTTTAACATAAGGCAGACGATTCTCTCTTTATCCATGTAGTGACCGTATGTGACGCTTTACGGTCACTGTGTAGATGGACATTTATATCTGGCTCATCTTCCTTCTGTCTGAGGTACCCGTTCCTATTTTTTCTTGATGTTCTACTGGTGATAAATTCTGTAAGTTTCTGCATGTTTGGAAAAGTTTTATTTTGCTTTCATGTTTGAAGGATAGTTTCACCTGATAAATTCAAGGTTTAGAGTTTTTTCTTTTAAAAAATATTTTTTAAAGCTTTTTTTTTCAGAGCTGTGGATCCACTGTCTTTTTACTTGCTTCGCTTTAGTGAGAAATCTGCTTTTCCCATGAGGTTTATGCATCTGCATGTGACATTTGTTTCGTCTCTGGCTGTTTCTAATATTGTCACATCGTCACTGGTTTTTGTGAATGTAACTCTGAGTGTCACTGCTCTTTTCTCTCGTTTCATGCTGTTGAATTTGGTTGAGTTTCTTGAATATTTCAGTCATTGTTTTCTTCAGTATTGAAACATTTGGGGCCATTGCATCTTTAAGCATTTTTTCTATTCACTCTCGTTTGTCTTCTCTGCTCTGGGACTCCAACTACATGACTCTCGGGCTGCATGAAGTTGTCCTACAAATCACTAAGCCTCACTGCTCATCGCTTTCCGTATTTTTTATTTCTTCACTTTGTTTTGAATAGTTTCTAATTTGATGTCATTAAGTTCACCAAACTCTTCTTCTGCAGTGTCTAAACTGTTGCAAATCTCAACTGTGCATTTTTAAACTTCAACATGACAACTTTCATCTCTGAAAGGTGAGATGTGGTGGTTTATAAATGTAGTTAAAGTCAGCACTTAACATGTTCAATCATTCCACGAACGCTTTAAACGAAGGGACTTCTTGTGCAGAATAAATTTTATGTACTATCTCCCAGTGAACCCTCTGCAGAACAAGTCTGGAGGGCACAGAGGACAGGACCGACTGAGGATGTCAGATCTGGGAACCTGGGTCAGACGTGTCATGTCTCACCCTCCGAGGGCTGGAGGAGAACGTGACAGTGACGGGGACGGGAATCTGTGTCTCACCCGCCCATCTGCCTATGTCACTGTGTGTTTCATCACTGGCAATATCCACACCTCATAGTAACAGTCAGCCTCGTCCTTGGCCCTGACCTCCGCTGATGGTCAGGGTGGCAGTGTTCCCTGAGGTAGAGCCAGAGAATCGGTCAGGGAACCATGAGGGCTGGTTGCCAAAATAATAGGTGACCAGCACAGGGGCCTGGCCTGGCGACTGCTGGTACCAGTGCATATAATTTACATTCTCAGTGATATCTGCAGAACAGATGATCCTGGCCATTTGTTCCAGAACCACAGATACTGAGGGCAGCTGGGTCAGCTCATAGGAAACCACGGCGCCTGCAAGAAATAAAGAGAAAGGGTTGAGGATGAAGGGCCTGGTCCCAGAGGTCCAAAAAGAGTCCTGTCTGAGCTGAGCTCAAGGTTTGACAGAGCTCCAGCTCAGGGTCCTATGGGGGCTGAGATGTAGCCAGAGCCTCGGGGGCAGCACCTGTGCAGAGAATGAGGAGGGGGAACAGTACGGGGTCCAGGCCATGGTAGGGTCTCCTCAGAGCTCTTTCTCCTGAGACCTCATTGGCCTCCACCGACCCCCGATTATTCCTTTCTCAGTCCTTTGGGGGTGGTGATGGTTTAGAGCTTATGCAAATGTACCCATCATCTGGCTTTCTTTTCTTTCTTTATTTTTTCTTTATGCCTAAAGCACCTGGTCTGCCTAGGTGGTCTCCCATCCAAGTACTAACCAGGCTAGACCCTGCTTAACTTCAGAGATCAGATGGGATCAGGCTTGTTCATGGTGGCATAGGCACAGAATCATCCGGGTTTTATAAGGGAGGAGTTAGCAGAGATCATTCTCACCTGCTAGAGGGGGCTGGGCCGGTGCCTGAGGAGGAAGGAGTAGAGTTCCCCAGCTGCTTCTAAGCTGCTTCTAAGAAAATCAGCCATAGACTCTACCTTTTCCGATCACAGTCACCTTCCTAGGGTGCAAAAACATGGCTACTGTCCCAAACTCGTCTGGCCTGTGGTCTGTCCTTGGCTGGCTCAGCAGGGCTGTGAGCCTTCCAGGAGCCTGGCCATGGGGCAGAGCTGGGCTCACTGAGAGAGAAGTGACAACCCCTGATCAGCAGGCGCTGGTCGGTGGGTCCTGCCCACTTCCTCTTTCTCCTTCACATCTTCTCTGTGACCCCCATACACATTTGTGTTCCATTTTTTGGCATTTCCTTAGACATGGTTCTATTCGT
>NW_011889454.1:40245-43701 GCF_000151845.1 Pteropus vampyrus
TCTCCTTCACATCTTCTCTGTGACCCCCATACACATTTTTGTTCCATTTTTTGGCATTTCCTTAGACATGGTTCTATTCGTTAGGATATTTGTTCATTGTTTCAAGTATGATGGTTTTCTTGTTAAACATCCACTTGCTTTTGAATCTTTGCACCCATTCCTCGTCTCATTTGACACTTAGTGTTTGTCTACTGTTTATGACAATGACCACACACAAGAATGCCCAGGTCAACAGCTGGGACCAGGCTTCTTGATGCATTGTTCAGATGAGGTATCCACTGTGTCTGTGTCTCATCAGAGTCCTGTGGTGACACTGTGAATCTGACCTTCAGAAGTGGTCAGTTCAGCCTGAGGGGATAAAACGGACTGTCTCGATTTCCTTCTGCGGGCTTAACCTTGGACAGAGCTAATTTGCAGGCTAGACTCCCTCCGAGACTCCACCCTGGCTGCTCCTGGCTGCAACTCTGCTGCCTCCTGCTGGTGGAGAAGTGCTCAGACCAGGAGCATCCCTCTTGTGGGTCACACCAAACCACCTGTCACCTGAGAGGGCATGGTCTAGATAATCCAGCCCTCTCTCTGTGTCACTGTGACCCCTGCCTTGAGCTGCCCACCCCAGCACAGAAAGGTGGAATGAGGGGTTTGGGAAGAGGCAGACGAAATTTCCGTAACCACGTACCAGGGTCGAAATGCCTTTTCTTTACCCTTTGTTTTTATTAGAAGAATGCAGAGTACAAGATAAACTGTATGTCTCCTGAAAATATATAAAAATGTAGAGAAATCCGTGTGAACCCTTGTAGGCCACCTCATTTCCTGTGTGCTTTGGAAGCAAGACTGTTGCTTTTTCCACTCATATATGAGCAGCTCAGCTATGTTATCACCCTGAACGGTTGAACTTCTTGCACTAAAGCTCTAAACTAAAGTTGTGCACATGTATCATCATCATCAACATCATCATCATCACCATCATCATCACCACGGTTCTCATGGTCATTATCACTAATATTATTTCCAATTCAGCACAAACCTCTCAGAGTTCACGGGGTAGAAATTCCGTACTACACTTGGCTATCATTTCGATGACCTGGGAAGGTCATGCTACTGAAGTGGAGGTGTGAGCAGGCCTTGCCCAGGTTAGAGCTGGTTAATCTATGGGATGGTGGAGGTAGCTGTGTTAGTGCATGGTCCTGGCTTAGGTCCTGTTGGCTCTGCCCTGCAGAATTGCTTGGTCATCCCTCTTGATAGGTGAGATTATCAGGTGTGTCATAAGCACTCCACTGAGAGCAGCTGAGTTTTCATGAGACCTCAGATCAGCAGGTTCAGGGACTTTAGGACACTTTCACAGGGTCCCACCTCCTGCAGCATCCCCCAGGCTGAGCTCAGGGTCAGGGCCAGGCTCAGGGTCCCATGGGGCTGAGTCTGGGACAAGGGCCTGGGAGGCATCATTGGAGTAAACAGGAAGGAAGAGGAGCAGGAGACGGGTCTTGGTCATGGTGAGAACACTCTAGAGCTCTGATTCGTGAGACCACGGCTGGACGTGTGGCCCCAGCCTCCCTCACACACGCACTCGTCCCTGTGAATACGCTCCTTCTCAGGCTGATGGCGAGAACTGTCTAGGCTTCTGTGTGGAGTGTACACTTCTGGTCCATATGGATTTTGTTTGCCTCTTACTAATAGCTCATAGGGGAAGGATTGTCACTCTTTTTTGAAAAATCTTAACATGTATGGGGAGAGGAGGGAGAAGTGAAGGGCCTTTTTATAGCTGTTACTCGTGAAATGAGCATTGTGGATGATTCTTTTCCTTTTTTTATGGAAAGTGAACATAATATGAACTTTTTCTTTTCTTCTCTGCACACCTCAACTGTCTACATCCTCTGTGTGAGAACCATAAAAGTTTTTCTCCGACACGGGGAACAGAATTTGGGCAGCAAACTTAATCAGAACTTTCACTGAGATTTTTGGGTCTTTTACTGACAGTAGGTTTCTTGTCTGCAGCCTCTGGTTGGGTGTCGTTTTGAAATTCAATCTGAAAATCTCTGCCTTTGAATTGTGGTGTGTAGCCCATAACTTGAATATGATTAGTAATATAGTTTGATTACATCATCTAGCTAGATTTTTATTCATTCCATCTTTTCCATGTTCCCCTTCCCTCTTTTATCTCTGTTTCTTATTAATTGATCCTCTCTTGTGATTCCATTTTATGGCCATTTTAGTATTAGTTATAAGTCTTTGCCATGGCTTTGTCTGTAACTTGTGAAAGTCTCCATTCAGGTGATGTTATATCATGTTACACAGTGCATGGAACTTTTTATTTCTGTCTGTTTAAGGTTTTTTATTTTTCATTTTGCAGTCATTGTCATACATGTTACTTTTACCTACCTTATAAATTCTAGCATACATATTTGTTATATTTATCTTTTGATACTGAATTAATTTTTAAAGATATTTAAATAATAGAGTCTTAATGTTGGTTCTTTGAGTCAGCATTTCTAAGGTTTTCATTTCTTTTTGCTGATTCATATTTTTTCCACGATCCTTTCTTCTACCTGAAGGGTGCCCGTTATTATTTCTTGTATTAAAATTCTGCTGATAATTAATGCTGCCAGTTATCGTGTATCTGAAATTTTTAATTTAGTTTAATAGTTTATTTAGTCCTACGACTCACTGATTCTCTTTTCATTTTTAAAGTCTTTTTCTCTGTGTGTGTTTTAATTTGCAGTCTCTGTTGCTCTAGAGGGAGTAGACTGAATGCAAATCTCTTCTCTTCCCTTCCCCAGTGTGTCTGTCTCCACTCTTGTCTGAGCTCTGAGCCTCAGGGCCTCATGCTGATAACTTCCTGAGGTCAGAAGGAGGGCAGATGCGGGCTTCAGAGTGGAGAGTTTATTCTATGCAACACAAATGTCTTCAAAGGGACATCAGTCATGCCCTTTGCACTGAGCACAGCTCTGGGGAATTGGACCTCTAGGGTCCTCAAACCAGGACTCACAGTGCCCCCTGGTGACCACAGCATGAATATCATCGTACATATGCAGCTAATTCAACAGAATGACTTCTTTGGAGCCCTTAATGGATGTTGACTCTTGGTATTTCTCCCAAACTCCCTCTCTTGATACCATAGTAAACCAATATTATCCTCTGCTGCAGACAAGATCTCTCCTCCAGTCTAATGAGGAGGGAGGCATCATTGTGAGGTTAATGAATCTTCCAAAATCTCCCACACAGTGATGATGAGTCACGTTCCTAGCGCGTAGACCGAACCTAGGCTCTGACCTTTCAGTCCCCTCCCGGCCTTGCCGTTCACCGTCCCCCATGACGTCTCCGCTCCTTTCCCACGCATCTGGGGCCTCTCCTGTCACAGCCCTCAGGGAGAATGGAGCATCTGAATAGAGCTCAGGTTTCCATGCTCTGTGAATCTGTGTTAATGGCATGTGGCCCGTGTGGACAGAGATGGGAAACTCA
>NW_011889454.1:43971-48847 GCF_000151845.1 Pteropus vampyrus
AAAAGCAGATGATGTTTTACAAAGAATGGATGTGTGAAGCGCTGTGGTGATACCTGTGCAGAGAAAGGAAGACCCCACGGCTCACCCCTCAGAGTTGGGTCTGAGGAGACAATGGAAGATAAGACGAGTGCTACATGCTTCCGACATGCCCACTGCTGCTCCCAGCTGAGCGGGGGACACATGGCTTCTTCCCAGCTTCACATCCCTGAAGCTTCCACTCCTGACATGTCACACTGCAGAGTCTCCCCATGGGATCCACCGGCCCTCCTGCTGGCCGGTTCTCACCCATGCTCTGGGTCATGACATCATGGGGGATTACCTCTCATTACCCTCCAGGGAGAATAGACCTTCATACATATGACCTGTGCTTGTGCTATAGGCACATATATCCCTTTGTGGCCAACAGCAGTGTGTCATTGACTCACTGAGGCAGAGAGAGCAGTGATCCTTCAGGTTAGTCCAGAGAGGTACCAAAAGGGATTCACACCAGAGTTGAGCCTGGTCAATAAAATATTTCCTAGGATCCTTTTTTCTCTAGAGGTGTACACAAAGTCTGACTTTATGACTTGTCATGAGATTCATGGAAATGATCTTCCCACTGAAAAACATACTTGTAGCAATATTTATCCAAACAATTCACAGGCACTCTTGTCATTCATTATACTGACTAAGCATAAAACGTGTTACATAGCTCAGAATCATCTTTTAATGGTAGTTGTATTTAAGATCAGCTGTTAGATAAGGGACTAGTATGGACTCATGTTATAAAAATTCCCTTGTCTCTGGGAGGCCTCAATACTCAAGGTTTGGGTGGGAAGGAAAGTGGAGCGGCCATTCCTCCTTAGTCTGTCATAGGGGTCACGGGACCCTCCATCGCCTCCTGCTGGCTGTCAGTATATATTGCAGGGACAGGGGCACCAAGGGAAGGCAGCAGTTGAACATGAACTGTGAGTCGTCCCAGTGAAGATGGGCTGTAGTTTCGACGTAAACATAAGATTTCAAAGATTTAGTATAAAAATAATGTAAAAGGTATTAATATTTTCATATTTAATCCATGTTGAAATGATAACATGTCAACTAATTGAATTAATGAAATAGATATGAAATATGGTCTGATAGTGTAGCAGTTAGCATGTCTGCTTTACAGGCAGAAGATCCTAGGTTCACATCCTAGTGGAGCCACATGGGGTCCATGATCTACGGCAATGCCACCCAGAACAGGCTCGATGTTTGAACTCAGATGCTAAGCATGGTTGGACCTGGTTAGTACATGGATGGGAGACCACCTAGGAAGACCAGGTGCTGTAGCCATAAATGACAATAATAATTAAAAAAAACAGATAGATTATGAAAACTAATTCCACTTTTTCTTCCAATTTTTAAAGGCATATCCTGCAAAATTTTAATTTGCCTGTTTGGATCAAATGTATTAATCTCTTTGAAAGGGCTCAATTGGAAATCACAGTATCAGCTGCTTACTTTTGAAAAGGGAGAAAGATCTTCCTGGCACCTTGAGGAGAGGCCAAATCTTGGGTGTGAAAGCACAAGAGACGACACAGGACGGTGGTGTAGACCAGGCATTCAGAGGCCAAACGACCTCGGTTCTGCTGCTGGGTCAGCCACTTTCCAGTTCTGACCACAGACAGGTTGCTCTCCTCTGCATGTCTCAGCGTCCCCATCTGAGATGAGGTGATGCCGAGAACGTTTCTTCACAGAGTGTCTCTGATTAAGCCATTTAGCAAATACGAAGTGCCGTGAATGGTGCCGCTACCTCTTAAGCACACATGAACGTTTCCTTCTCCTCCTTGTTTAATGTCCTTATTCTCATCCTTCCACTTAATATGGACCAAAGCCAGCAGAAGAGTGGAAGGAGGAAATTACAGAAACAGAATGTTTGGGATTTTGACGTTGAAAAATTTCTTAGCTACACTAAAAGGAACACACCTGTGTACACACACACACACATACACACACACACACCATGCACACACAACACTGATGCACTGCCCTTTGCTCAGCTCAAAGGAGGCACATCCAGGACACTGATGACATGGTGCCTAGACCTTTGGGTCCAGAGACATGGTCCTGCTACTCCAACAGAGACATCACCATGTCCCAGCAGAGCTGCCGCAGAACCACTTCATGCTTGTAAAGATCGTGATGTGTTTCATCTCATCCCACTTATCTCACTACAGTGAGCCCTGAGTGTGACTACTGATTGAGGTAGAGGTGCCCCGTTCTGCAGAAACTGCAAACCTACTCTGCACACACTGACATCGCTGTGTATCCTCTGACCTGTCCACCGAGGACAGCATGGAGACCTGAGTGGCAGATGAGGACAGCTGGGCCGTAGGGCTGGCTAGGGCTGATGTCTCCACTGATGGGTGGAGACTTTGGGCCAGAGTATAGCAATACCTCACACTGATCCCTCCACGTGATTCCAGATAGCCACAAGATTAAAATTAACGGGGTCTGAGACTTATCACGTACCCTCGGACTTGAGCTAGGTCAGGAGGACTGGGACCTGGGATTGGCGGAGAAGCGCATCAGCTCGGTGTCCTGGGGACTTCATCAGGAAGGCAGTTGCCATTCACTGCTTCACTGAAGATGTGAGGCTGTTGCCTCATTTATGGCCTGACTGGAGGCTATGGAGGCCACCTTGTCACATGTCAGAGATTTGCTCACTGTGGTGATTCACAGAGCAGGGATGGAGCCTGGATGTCCAGACACGAATGGACCATTCAGGGGAGGTTCCGAGTCCTTCGGGACTGTCAGTTAAGCCCCACCTGATCTTTGAGAATTTGGTGGTGCACCCCAACCTGCAACCAACCAAGGACAGAGTGGGACCAAACACAGCAGACACACTGGCGTGCGTTGAATTGTGTGCCTCCAAATTCATGTATTAAAGTTCTAACCCTAGTACCTCATGATGGAAGCTCATTGGAAATAGGAGTGTTGAAGATGCAATTAGATCATTTAAGCTGAGGTCATACGGGAGCAGGGGAGGGCTCCTAATCCAGTACATTTGACTAGTGTCCTCGGAGAAAGGGGAAATTTGGAGACAGACACAAGGGAGAACAACACATGAGGATGGAGGCAGGATCTACAAGCCAAGGACACCAAAGATGCCGGCAAGACCCCAGAGGGTAGCAGACAGCCAGGGAGCAGATTCTCCTTGTCAGCCAGTGAAACACCAGCCCTGATGACACTTGATCTCAGACATGAAACCTCAGAATGTGAGTCAATATTTCTGTATTGTCAGCACCCAGCGTGTGATATCTGTTATCACAGCCCCAGTACCTACACAGTTCCCTGTAAGGTCAGGGTGCTCAGAGTATCAGCCACTGCTTCTGTCCCTGTGATCACAAACTCCTGGGAGGGGATTCCTGCCACGAGCTTCCCTCCCCTGCAGGATTTGACTCTCCTCCCAGGAGTCTGTGTCATTCACCAAGTAGCACAGTCTCTCCTGTAACCTAAGACCCTCTGATCCCGTGCCTGCGCCTTCCAGGCTCATGTGGGAAGCAATGCTCACAGTCTCCAGAATCTGTCTTGTCCCACAAAGACATTCTGTACTTTTAAAAAATTATTATCTATGGCTACAGCACCTGGTAGTCCTAGGTGGTGGTGGTCTCCCCTCCAAGCACTTACGAGCCCCGCCCTGCTTATCTTCAGATATTAGTCATCAGGCTTGTTCAGTGTGGCAAGGCCGTAGATCGTGGACCGTGGCTCCACTGGGGCGTGAACCCAGGACCTTCTGCGTGTAGAACAGTTGTGCTAACCGCTATACTATGAAACCACGTCCCATTCTGTAGTTTTAATGGCAGTGTCACCAAGACTGTAAATGCTCAGTCGCTACTTTTTGGTCCCTGTACAGAGTTTCCCTCACAGAACTCAGTCTAACTGTGAGAAAAGCTATAAAAGAGACATGTGCCATGACCTTCAAGGGGGAAACATGGTGTCCTAGGAGATTATCCAGCAAAAGCGTCTCACTCAAACCTTATGTCATAGGTGGCTTTTCCTGAGGAAGGTACTTTAAACATAACCTTGAAAGACAATTTGGTGCTGACCGTGTAAGCATTAGTATTCCAGGAAGGACGAGGATCTCGGACCTGAGATCAACCATGGGGTGGGTGCAGGGATTGATGGGGCTGTGGGAGGCATCTCTGATGGTCGGACCATGGTGCCCTTAGGCTCCAGGGCTGCTGGTTGCAGACCACGCCTGACCCCCTGTAGGCTGAGGAGCCTCCGTCTGCAAGATCCACTTCCCTGGGTAACGTGGTACTGAGGTCAATGTCAAGTGTCCCTCCATTCCTCTCACTGGTAATGAAAAGAGTGGTCAGAGGTGCAGATCTGAACAGAGAGGCCCTCATCCCAGGATGGGGTGGACAGCAGTAGTTACAGCCAGGACCTCGAGGTGCCATGTTTACTCTGTTTCTGTCTGGACTCTGAGCCATCCTGACATCCCCTACCGTTGCCACTCTTGAGCTGTCAGGTGGTGTCTGAGCAAACGGGACACATACAGAAAGAAAGGTTGTTTGCAAGTGACCTCAATGAGCTGATGCTCTCAGGGATTCACCTGCCTCAAGGTGGGAGGGAGGAGGTAGTTTCATGTTTTTCCCTTGAATGTAGAAGGTGTCCCACATCATGGGAGCTGACAACAGACCTGGGCACAGGAAGTGAGTATGGCCAGCCCAGGCCACTGATCTCGCTAACTCATCACATAGGAAGTGGGAAAAAGCACCCTCCCCAGCCCTGCTTGGGAACTGCAATAATAAATCAACTTCATCACTGGGCTGGAGGAGAGAGAGGCACAGTCTCTAGAGGTGGAGTCTGGGGGCTGTGAGATGTGATTCTTGACACCGTCCTCGGCCATGTG
>NW_011889454.1:52537-54220 GCF_000151845.1 Pteropus vampyrus
GTCCCATACAGCTGGGGAAAATAAATATCACTAGAGGACAAAACAGTATTTTGCATCCTCTCCAAGAGAGGGTTAGCATGTTTGTGGTTGTTCACAAGATAGTTTTCTCACATCAGGTAAAGCACAGCTACGTCGATTCTGTTAATTTGGAGACTGTAGCTTTGTGTAAAGGTGAGTAGGTTTCAGTTAACAATGGTTTTTACTCTGGTGGCTAATTCTGTGTCAATATTGACAAGCCGAACTCTATTTTGCAGAATGATTTTCTGTGTGTGTTTCTGGTTAGGGTGGCTGGAAAGAGAGATTCTTGTGTAGGACTTGGAGGGTTGAAGGGAGCAGCATCCGCTGTGTATCTCCCGCCATGGCTGAGTGTCTGCTGGGTCACTCCGTAGGAGGAAGCGATGGCCACGATTCCCTTGGACTCACCTTCGGGACGGACCTGACTCTCCTACTGTCTTTCAGAGCTCAGAGCACTTAGTGTGTCAGTCCCTTTTTCATTCTGTAAAAATACAAGGAACAACTAAATCTCTCTGGGGACGTTGAAGTGGGCACTGGGGACTTAGGTGAGAACCAGAGCACTGTGGGTGTATAGTGGCTTCCTCTGTCCTGCTGACAATCTTGGCAACAGCTGACCTCTTAGACTCACCTCGTCGGAAGCAGAAGCTGAGATGGTGCATTGCGTGGGCAGGAAATCAGGAAGCAGGTGAGTAGGTGAGACCGGGCAGAAGGAGGAGGTGACCCCCACGAGGTTACACATGAGGCCTCAGATTCGTCCAGGGAGCTCTTAAGCTGGCATGTTTTCGTCACCCTAATTGAGGCAGGGCCTTGGCAACTGGGAGTCACTACACTGACCTCTCTGAGAAGAGCATGAACCTGGGGGACCATTTTCTGAACCTACAGCACTTCTCAACGAAGGCACCGATGAGAACCGCCAGGGTCCCCGGCAAAGGCGCGTGGGCGGTGAGCTCACAAGAGGGATCTGCGTGTTCTGCTCCACTCAGAGTTCTGCTCCACTCAGAGTCACAGGCCGTCGTGAGAGCCTGGGGCTTCGGGAGCTCAGCGGAGCTGGGCAATTGTGGGGTCTTATCCTGATCAGTAGGGTGAAGGAGGGTCCAGTGGTGACCATACGGAAAGGCCAGGTCATTGACCACTGGACAAATATCTTCCTCTGTTTGTCCTTCCACCCAAGCCATCTGTCCCCAATTCACACTCAGGGCCTGACAACACAAGGACAGCCTGGTCCAGCCAGCCCTGAATCTACTCCTGGTCCACCTTAGGCAGAGATGGCTGAGGGCGGAGTGAGAATGGGTAGCCAGGAATCTCAGATCGAGGGCCCTGGGCCAGACCTGTTCATGGCTTTGTCTGCAGTTCTTGAGGGACCAGAGGATAGTGTGACACAGACCAGGAAGGGGGTTTGTGTCTCACTTCCCCATCTGCTCGTGTCACTGTGAGGACTACCACTGTCCCGCACCTGACAGTAATAGTCAGCCTCGTCTTCGACCTGGGCCCCGCTGATGGTCAGGGCGGCTGTGTTCCCTGAGTTGGAGCCTGAGAATCGGTCAGGGATCCCAGAGGGCCGGTTGTTATCACCATAGATGACCAGCACAGGGGCCTGGCCTGGCTTCTGCTGGTACCAGTGAGCGTTTTTACTTCCGATATTGTTTCCTTCACAGGTGATCCTTGCTG
>NW_011889454.1:54270-54812 GCF_000151845.1 Pteropus vampyrus
AGCCACGGACAGTGAGGGTGGCTGAGTCAGCTCATAGGACGCCACGGAGCCTGCAAGAGAGAAAAGGAGAGGTGGGCTTCCAGAGCTGAGTCTCTCCTCCAGGAGATACAGTCTGCCTGGCCTGGACCAAGCTCCAGAGTTTCATTAGCCACAGGATGCCCTAACATCCCTATCTATTCTAACACCTTTGGCCCTAGGGCCTGACTGGAGGATAGAGCTTCTGCAATGAAAAGCCCTTCATGCTCTGGCAGGTGCAGCCCTTCAGGGCTCACACAGAGCCAGTAAGCACAGTGGGTTATTTCAGCCCTGCCCAGCCCCTCATCCTGTAGCAGAGTCATTAGCATCCTGTCCCCACTGGCAGCTCCCTACTGAGATCAAAGACTGGGCCGGGCCTATCCTGAGTTGTAAGGCAGAGGTTGGATGTGAGCCTGGATGTAGCACCTGTGAAGTGAGCAAGGAGGCCAAGGAGGAGAGGGGTCCAGGCCATGGTAGAAGCAGCTGAATTCTGCTCTCTGGGCCTGAGACTGGGCAGGTTTCCTCCC
>NW_011889454.1:55722-55997 GCF_000151845.1 Pteropus vampyrus
TGCTCTCTGGGCCTGAGACTGGGCAGGTTTCCTCCCAGGCTTCTCTTATCCCCTTGCTGGAGAGAGCTGCTGGGTATGCAAATCAAGTCAGGTCAGGGGTGCTGCCTGAGGAGCTTGTGGTTTCAGTGAGGAGTTCAGCCTCAAGGGACACAGAAAGGGGAGGTGCGGTCCCTGCAGACTCCACTCTCAGCCCAGGGAATTCTGATCCCCTGTCTGGTGCCATAGTCTGGGGCTGACACATCTACCGCAGACTGTCTCATGGCCTCAGCCCCGGG
>NW_011889454.1:56047-56378 GCF_000151845.1 Pteropus vampyrus
GGTGCCATAGTCTGGGGCTGACACATCTACCGCAGACTGTCTCATGGCCTCAGCCCCGGGCAGATCTGGTCACTGAGGATTAGAGGTGAATGTCTGCATTTTCTGAACACATTATAGAAGGGTGACTATAGAGGTGACCATACGAGCCTTAGGTCACTGAAGTGTCCCACCCAGATCACAGACTATGAGCATCAGAACCTGAGCTCATTCCCTCCTTGCCCAGTGTGCACAGACTATTTAGGAGCCACTGAGGTGCTGTGAGTTTCTGTGCTTGGTGAGAGCTCCTGGAGCAGGTCCTAGATGCTGTGCCTCTGTCACCCAACCCTAACGC
>NW_011889454.1:56428-61904 GCF_000151845.1 Pteropus vampyrus
CTGGCTTCTGCTGGTACCAGTAAGCGCTTTTACTTCCAATATTGTTTCCCTCACAGGTGATCCTTGCTGTCTGTCCTGGAGCCACGGACAGTGAGGGTGGCTGAGTCAGCTCATAGGACGCCACGGAGCCTGCAAGAGAGAAAAGGAGAGGTGGGCTTCCAGAGCCGAGTCTGTTCTCCAGGAGATACAGTCTGCCTGGCCTGGACCAAGCTCCAGAGTTTCATTAGCCCATAGGATGCCCTAACATCCCTATCTATTCTAACACCTTTGGCCCTAGGGCCTGACTGGAGGATGGAGCTTCTGCAATGAAAAGCCCTTCATGCTCTCCCAGGTGCAGCCCTTCAGGGCTCACACAGTGCCAGTGAGCACAGTGGGTTATTTCAGCCCTGCCCAGGCCCTCATCCTGTAGCAGAGTCATTAGCATCCTGTCCCCACTGGCAGCTCCCTGCTGAGATCAAAGACAGGGCCTGGCCTATCCTGAGCTGTAAGGCAGAGGTTGGATGTGAGCCTGGATGCAGCACCTGTGAAGTGAGCAAGGAGGCCAAGGAGGAGTGTGGTCCAGGCCATGGTAGAAGCAGCTCAGTTCTGCGCTCTGGGCCTGAGACTGGGCAGGTTTCCTCCCAGGCTTCTCTTATCCCCTTGCTGGAGAGAGCTGCTGGGTATGCAAATCAACTCCGGTCAGGGGTGCTGCCTGAGGAGCTTGTGGTTTCAGTGAGGAGCTCTGCCTCAAGGGACACAGAAAGGGGAAGACCGGTCCCTGCAGACCCCACCCTCAGCCCAGGGAATTCTGATCCACTGTCTGGTGCCATAGTCTGGGGCTGACACATCTACCGCAGAATGTTTCATGGCCTCAGCCTGGGATAATCTGGTCCCTGAGAGTTAGAGGTGAAATGTCTGCATTTTCTGAACACATGATAGAATGGTGACTATAGAAATGACTATAGAAGCCTTAGGTCAGTGCAGTGTCCCACCCAGATCACAGTCTATGAGCATCAGAACCTGAGCTCATTCCCTCCTTGCCCAGTGTGCACAGACTGTTTAGGAGCCACTGAGGTGCTGTGAGTTTCTGTGCTTGGTGAGAGCTCCTGGGGCAGGTCGTAGATGCTGTGCCTCTGTCACCAACCCTAATGCAGTGTGCACAGGGACAGATCTTGTTGTTGAGAAAAGTTGAAGAGGAACAGAATTTTAGCACGAATGGAGTGGGCTGGAGAGGAATGAAATACCTGAACCTACGCTAGAGGAACAGGCGGAGTCTACATAAGCACATCTGACAGACATGAAGTCAGAAGTTTACATAAAAGATGGTAGTGTAGAAAACATACATTTTTTTTCCAGGTATGAGGTGATGGTTAACAACCCTCCTGCATGTTAGAACCCCTTATGCCCAGGCCCACCCCACCTCCAGAAGTCTTTGCCAGATGTTCTCTGCTGCCATCTGGTGGCCGCTAAGAATCGACTGTGTTGAAGCATTGGCACCCTTGCTTGGCAGGGTTGTTTGTAAATTCAGAACCTATGATTCAAGTTCTGATTCCCTGACCCATGGACTGCTGGCCCAGGGGAGAAATTACTGTCTTTTATGTGACTCCTGCTTTCCTCAAGGCCAAGCGCTGGAGGCTCAGATCACTCATGAAAATGTGATCAGGTTCATTTAGAAGAGGAAGGGTCAGGGCTTACCTGAAGCATCACGCACGTATCTTGGGGATGGTGGGTGGTCATGGGTGAGATTCCGGGTCTTCAAACAGGGGACACAGGACTCAGTGGCTGCCTCTCACTGGTGCCATCTGCCGGTGTAGGGCCCAGAGAGGGCAGTGAGGACTACTGCTCTAAGACAGGGACCGGAGAACACTCACCCTACAAACATTGATTCAGACCCACTTTGTCTGGCACACATTCCATCCTGGGAATCACTTGAACGGGACCATTGTGTGCTTGGGGCAGCATAGAGAACACACCTGTTTTATTGACACAGCAAGCAGACCCCCCAACTTCTCTCTGTGTCTTGTCTTCCCTATTCGTTTCATAGCCAGACAATTGCTAATCTCACTTCCCTATTGGCCAAGATTGACCTTGTGGCAGTGTTGGTCCATGGATGTGTCAGTCGGCTGAGCTTCTTTTCAAAGAATTTTAGCTCTTGTGACATAAATAAACAGAGTAGATTTATGCAGTGCCTTTCCTCTGGAACCTGGATGTGATAGCTGGAGCTGCAGCAGCCATCCTGAGCTCTGTCTTCAAACAAGATGAAAGCGAAGCCCTTGTAGTAGATATAGTGGACCAGAAGGTGAGAAAGATCTGGGACCTCATTGAATTGCTAAGTTTCTGGAGAACAACGAACTGACTCCCGTCTTATTGTTGCAGGAGAAAAATAAGCTCTTGTCTGTTCATGCTTCTGATTTTATGTGTAGGTTCTTGCGTTAAAAAGAAATCATGACTAATGAAGGTAACGATTAATCGAAATGAATCAATAATTCAAATGATGATAAGGGAATAATTGTGCAGCTGTTGGTGGCGTCCAGGTAATTGGTTGATACCAGGCAAAAACTGACAGGCAGGTACTATGCGATGAGAGGCTGAAGGAGGCCTGTCCGGTGAGGAGACACTGGGGCTCTGTCAGGATGGGAAGATGAACACGTAACAGGAAATATGTTTGGGGAAAGTGAGGTCAGTGCCCTGTGGGGAGGGTCTGGTTGTTCCGAAAATGAAAGGCAGTGAGAACATTGTATTTTGTCTTCTTTTTTGAAAGACACTGTCAGTGAGTAAAGACTTCAAAATGGACAGATATTTTGTTGTCATTATTGCTTTTTTCTGTTTTCCTTTTATTATTCTGGACACATCGTTCCACTCCCTTCTGTTTGCGCTGTCTGGATGGAGAGCTCGACTCCGATCTCTCTGCTCCTCTCTGTACAGAACCTGTGTCCTCTCTCTAAGGGTCTTTTGATTGTCAATTCGACTCTGGTTTAAGGAATTTGATCATGACAGGATTATGAACTTCATTCCCTAAAGGATCTGATTATTTCTTCAGGAGCCCGTCTCGGACCCCACACAGCCCGGTTTCTCCTGTAACTTATGTCCCTCCCTCTGGGGTCACCGTGGAGAGCCATGCACACGGTGCCCAGAGCTCTCCTGACCCACTGCACATTCTGTAGTGTCCCGTGTGAATATCACCATAGTGTACATGTTCAAAGTCAACACTTTGTCGGGCCCTGTGCACATGTCACCTTTAGAGATGAGGGTAAGTAACTATGACAAAAGTTATTTTTAAATGAGGTACTGTTGTTTTTTTATATCCAAGAGTTTGATCGAAATACCTTTACTTTCTTCGTGTCCTCACTTAACATGTTCAATTATTCTTATATAATTTGGATGCAGGATAAAAACAAAACAAAACATTTTTACCGGAATATGTAGCCTCCTGCTTATCCTACGGATTTCAGACATGCCAATCTGAGAGTTGCATGAGCCAACTCCATAAAATCTCAAACTATGTATCTATCTACCCTAGCATATCAGCTATACAGCATAGGTAAGTTTCTCTATATACAGAAATATCTACATTCATATTCATATCTGTATCTATCTGTGTATCTCTATCTATATCCATAACCGTGTTCATATGCATATACATGCCTATACCCATATCCATATCCATATCCACATCCTTATCCATATCCATATCTATGTCTATCTCCTATTGGTTCTGTTTCTCTGGAGGACACAACAAACAAACCTGATTAGCTATGACTTAGTCGTTCAAGGTTTATTTTAATGGTAACTTATCCAGCACTAACTTGTCCAGGTCCACCTTGCCGTGATGTCACGTCACTTCACACAGAGGATTCGAATATCTTCACATGTTTTTCCACCACCAACTGTTGTGTTTTTACTGTCATAAATTCGATTTAGATATTCATGAAAAACTACTGCGTATTGTCATTAATTTTTGATTTATACACGATGACATTAATTATGGACATTAACCTAAGGCAGACGATTCTCTCTTTATCCATGTAGGGACCGTATGTGATGCTTTACGGTCACTGTGTAGATGGACATTTCTATCTGGCATCATCTTCCTTCTGTCTGAGGTGCCCGTTCCTATTTTTTCTTGATGTTCTACTGGTGATAAATTCTGTAAGTTTCTGCATGTTTGGAAAAGTTTTATTTTGCTTTCATATTTGAAGGATAGTTTCACCTCATAAATTCAAGGTTGAAAGATTTTTCTTTAAAAATTATTTTTTAAAGCATTTCTTTTCAGAGTTGTGGCTCCACTGTCTTCTTACTTGCTTCGCTTGAGTGAGAAATCTGCTTTTCCCACGAGGTTTATGCATCTGCATGTGACATTTGTTTCCTCTCTGGCTGTTTCTAATATTGTCGCATGGTCACTGCTTTTTGTGAATGTAACTCTGAGTGTCACTGCTCTTTTCTCCTGTTTCCTGCTGTTGAATTCGGTTGAGTTTCTTGAATATTTCAGTCATTGTTTTCTTCAGTATTGAAACATTTGGGGCCATTGTTTCTTTAAGCATTTTTTCTATTCACTCCCGTTTGTCTTCTCTGCTCTGAGACTCCAACTACATGACTCTCAGGCTGCATGAAGTTGTCCTAGAAATCACTGAGCCTCACTGCTCATCGCTTTCCGTCTTTTTCATTTCTTCACTTTGTTTTGAATAGTTTCTAATTTGATGTCATTAAGTTCACCAAACTCTTCTTCTGCAGTGTCTAAAAAGTTGCGAATCTCAACTGTGCAATATAAACTTCAATATTACAACTTTCATCTCTGAAAGGTGAGATGTGGTGTTTTTTAAATGTAGTTGAAATCAGCACTTAACATGTTCAATCATTCCACTAACGCTTTAAACAAAGGGACTACTTGTGCAGAATTAATTTTATGTACTATCTCCCAGTGAACCCTCTGCAGAACAAGTCTGTAGGGCACAGAGGACAGGGTTGACTGAGGATGTCAGATCTGGGAACCTGGGCCAGACGTGTCATGTCTCACCCTCCTAAGGATAGAGGAGAATGTGACAGTGATGGGGACGGGAATCTGTGTCTCACCCGCCCATCTGCCTGTGTCACTGTGTGTTTCGTCACTGGCCATATGCACACCTCATAGTAACAGTCAGCCGCGTCCTCGGCCCGGGCTCCGCTGATGGTCAGGGTGGCAGTGATCCCTGAGGTAGAGCCAGAGAATCGGTCAGGGATCCCTGAGGGCCAGTTGCCAAAATAATACATAACCAGCACATGGGCCTGGCCTGGCTTCTGCTGGTACCAGTGCATATAAATTACATTCTCAGTGATATCTGCAGGACAGGTGATCCTGGCTATTTGTTCCAGAACCACAGATACTGAGGGCGGCTGGGTCAGGTTATAGGAAACCACGGAGCCTGCAAGAGATAAAGAGAAAGGGTTGAGGATGAAGGGCCTGGTCCCAGAGGTCCAAAAAGGGTCCTGCCTGGGCTGAGCTCAAGGTTTGACAGAGCTC
>NW_011889455.1:0-20532 GCF_000151845.1 Pteropus vampyrus
AGGTTAAAAAAAAGAAAGGTAAATAGCATTCTCTAATGCAGGGGTCCCCAACCCCTGGGCCTTGGACCGCTACCTGTCTGTGGCCTGTTAGGAACTGGGCTGCACAGCAGGGTGAGTGGCAGGCAAGTGAAGCTTCACCTGTATTTGCAGCCGCTCCACCATGCTAGCATCACTATCTCAGTTCCACCTCAGATCATCAGGCATTAGATACTTATAGCACTGGTCCCTGGTGTCAAAAAGGTTGGGGTCTGCTGTTCTAATGACATATATCCCCTGGGTTTTGTGATTTTTTTTTTTCCCCAATAATACTCAGTTTTTTGGCAAAGAGAGATCATTTGTCCCAGGGCCGAAGGTTTGCCAGGCAGATACCCAAGGATGACACAGTGGCTAGGAAATGAAGGTACCAGAGTTAAGTGTAGTCGACACACTGGACATGAAGTCCAGGCTGAGTAATGAAAGAAATTAGGCCAGGACAAAATTAGTAGATGGGGAGAAAAGAAAGAAATCAAGTTCACCGAAAGTATGCCGTGGGTATAAGAGCTTAAAAGTCAGGAGACTGACCAGGAGAGTAAGATGTTTAAAATTGTTGAGATTTCAGAGGTGGAAGCAGTCTCCAGTAATGGTGAAAACAAAGTCCAGGTTATGGTCTTGAGAGTAACTGAAGTGAAGTAGAGGTCACTGGGCAGATTAGTAAGAATTTCTTTCGCATGGATTTATACTTTTCACAAGACACACTTGAAGCTTTAAAGTGGCTATAAATTTTCTAAACTAACAGGTCATTTTTCTTTTTCTTTAGTTAGATCGTGGCCAGATGCACAAGATCTACATATGGGCAAAAGCCTTTCTGGTCTTTTATGACCATAATAGTACCCTCAGACATTTATTGAGCACATTATTGTGGGTTAGGCCCTCCATGTTAGGTCTTTTCATACAGTATCTCATTTAATTCTTAGCCTATGTAGTTTGAGTTGTTAGTATCCCCATTTTTAAAAACTGCGGTTTAGCAATCATAACCTTCTTAAGGTCACAGTGAGTGGTAGGTAGGACCTTTAAATTCATTGTATGATGCTAGAGCCCATTTGCTTAACCTTATATTCTGAGTATGTGCTTAGTGGAAGTTGAAGAGGACTTATACATCTCACATTCCTTCATGTAATTCAGTTTTGTAAATTATCACACATGCAGAGATAAATTTGGGCTTAAAAAAGAATGAAGCTGAGAGCTATTTTTCTTTTTTTCCCTAAAAAATATCCAGTGACCCTCTTTTAGGCTCTAAATGAATATCCTTCTTATGCAGTATTTTTTTTAAAATGAGTGAAATTAAAAGTAGTACTTCGAACTATGTAAGATTTGTAGTGATGCAACTTTTAAAATTTTACAGTAATAGGACTGATATAGTGCTTCTGGTTTAAAAATTCAGTGCTAAATAATACATTGAAAATATTGTAGCCAAATGAACCTAGGATTAAGACTCACAGGTTATTCTTTTGAACACTTTTCTACTCTCTAAATGCCTTTTTTTTAGATGATTATAAGATATCACACATGTATTATAAGATATGACAGAAGTCACAATTAGAGGAAGTATAGTCGGACTCACTAGTTCAGTGATAATCCTTGAAAGTGCACTGGAAAAGTAAAAACCTTTCATAGTTTATAATAACCGTAATGAAAGTTATATTGTTTTACAGTATTGGCATATTTCTGCAAACTTCCTGCATTTGTTTGCTCTTGTTAAAGAAAGTATTTTTTAAAGTTGCACAGTGTTCATATTAATGTAATTTAACAATTAAGATAATTTATATTATTTAGTAATGTGACTAAAATACGGGGGGTGGCTGGAGGGTCAATTGAAATCAGTATCACAAATTTTATCAAAAAAAAAAAAAAACCCACTTGATTTGAAGTTTACAGCAGCCTAAGGTAAGCGTGTGTTCCTTGCGTTAATTCATTGTTATTTAAATATGTTTAATGTTCTTTCTGTTTTCTCTAAGGACAAATAGTAAAATAAATTCAGTTATTTTCCTGGAACAATATCAAAATTTGTATCTAGCTTAACACATCTGACCTTACGCTCTTCAGAGGAAATGAATGCATGTTTTATGAGTAATTCCCCAGATATATCTGCAGCCAAAGGAGCAGTGAGATCAAATTCCAGTATTTTTTCTCCACTGAAATAAAATTCGAAAATTACATTATCAGGCTTCTACCCTTTATGGTCAGTTATAGTCTAGGGGAGGAGCAGAAAGAGAAGTTGACTGATGGTGGTGATGACGGAGTTAGAGAAAGAGTTGGTGATGTTGGCATTGTTGATGAGAATATTTGGATTGCTCCTGTGATACTCATTTTGAAAGTTATATTTCCAGTCATAGTTGTGCTCTTTTTGTCAATTCTGCCTTATGAAATTGAGTAGAATAGTAGGCAATATAGGCTAGCCACAGATCATTGTTTCCAATATACAAATCTAAGAAAAATTGGGTACCATTACTCCTGACCCTATTTGTACCCTTTTCCCCCTAACATTAAGAGCTCTGGACCCAAAAAACAAATTATTGGAGGGCTGTAAACTAATAAAAAGGATTTTTTCCCTTTAACTTGAAAAATAAAGCATTCTATTTACTTGTTTTAAAAATTTGGAAGTTGGCCTTTCTGGTGGCTGTTCTCCCTCAGAGGAGGTACGTAGGGAGCAGGCATGACACCCAGCCAAAGTGGCATGATCCTGAAGCCCCACTTCCACAAGGGCTGGCAGTGGTGTGTGGCCACGTGGTTTAAGCAGCCGGCATGGAAGATCTGCAGACGCAAGGCCCAGCAAGCCAAAGCGCTCCACATCGTCCCACACCCGGACTCATCCGGCCCTTAGAGAGATACCCCACAGAGAGGTACCACACCAAAGTGTGAGCTGGCAGGGGCTTCAGCTTGGAGGCATTAAGGGTGGCCAGCATCCACAAGAAGGTGGCCCAGACCATTGGGATCTCAGTGGATCCGAGGAGGCGGAATAAGTCCACCGAGTCCCTGCAGGCTAACATGCAGCGCATGAAGGAGCACTGCATACCACTCCAAGCTCATCCTTTTCCCCAGGAAGCCCTCGGTCCCCAAGAAGGGAGACAGCTCTGCTAAAGAACTCAAATTGGCTACCCAGCTGACAGGACCAGTCATGCCCATACAGAATGCTACAAGAAGGAGAAAGCCATGGTTATCACAGAGGAAGAGAACTTCAAGGCATCTGCCAGTCTTTGCATGGCCTGTGCCAATGCCAGGATTCTTGGCAAAGAAGCAGCAGAATGGGATGTTGAAAAGAAAAACAATTGGGAAGTGGGAACATAAAACTCTTTAGTATAACTGTTGACCTTTGAGGGTCAACTATTCCTTGGGTTGTACCCACAACGAGCAAAACAGTCACCTTTTGGGCCAAATGAACCTCAGCCAAGAGCTAACCCAGATCTGTCTGAAATTGCCTGCCCTTTGGGCTTCTCAGCTTCAGCACTGTTGACATTTAGGATGGATCAGTCTTTTTTTCTGGCGGGGGGGAGGGGCTGTCCTGTACATTGCAAGATATTTTAGCAGCATTCCTGGTCTCTACTCACTAGATGCTAGTAGCACCCATCCCCTCCAGTGTAACAGCCAAAAATGTCTCCAGACATTTTCATATGGGAGGTAAAAATCACTTCTGTGGGGACCTTCCCCCCAGTTAGAACCATCGCTCCGAGAGTATTAGGTGCTTTGTTGATAAAGAGTACCGTCTGGATTTTAGTTTTACTTTAAAATATTTTGTTATATTTTAAGTGTTTTGTTGTAGAGTAGACTTTAAAGAACTGTAAAAATAAACTGGGGGCACATTTTCTAATTTGGGGGTAAAATTGAGGACAGGGTCTTTCTTTGAGAATTCAACATTATATCCTTTGGATCCCTAGTACAGTGTTTTCGAGACTGCAGAGGGGGACCCTTTAGTGAATTAGGAATATATGTGCAAGAGTGTATAGGGTTACAGTGTAAAATGTATTTCTTTGCAATATCAGGAAAACATTCAAAAACTGCCGGCCTAGTTAGTATGTATACGCCCAACTTCCCTTTTCAAACTGGAATATTCTAAATATATACTTCACAGCAGTAGGCATTTGGCCAGACCAACTAAGCAATTTATCTAGTCAGGTTAAACTTATCAGATAGCCTTTGAAAGATGAAACATTCAAACTTGTTCATTGCAGTAGATTTGAGACTTTCTTTTAATTTTGGTTTCTGGTGCGTATCTTGTTTTCAAGAGGAGGAAGCTCTGAACTCCATCACATATTTTAGAACATTCTTGGCACATTACTTGTGGACTGTTCGTGCCCTCCCCCTACACAAGATGCTGGAAAAAGACAGCTCCATTTTAATTGTTTTTTTTCATCATCATGCACACAAAAGTCCTGTTTTTCATCAGGTAGAATTATTGCATTAACTTTTGTAGAAATTATGCTTTATGGAGGAAAGGACAAGGAACATTTTGTGTATATATTGACACTCCTACAAAGATATGAACATAAAGACATCTAAAAATTACTCCTAACACTCTACTTGCACTCCTTCTGTAAAGTTCATTTTAAAATCACAATGTTAAGTAAAATAGTAGAGAAATGCATTAAACACAACAATCTGCCATTACCGAGTAATGAATTCAGCTGTTATTAGGAAATCCTTGGCTTCTTGAAATCTATCAACACATCAGTCACTTAAAAATCTGCCTTACTTTCTATTTACTAAAGAAAATACATTTATACTTTGAGTTATTTCATTTATTCAGTGGCTGCCTTTAAAAGATTGAAACACTTCCAGAAAGCAGGTTTTTATCTTTTCAATAGCAAGAGAACATTTCAGGCTAGTTTCATAATGTTAGAAACTCTGTCTCAGAATAGTTGTTTTTTCTCTAAAGAAAAATGTTAATGATTGTTCAAATGTTATTTAATTAGAATTCACTTATTTTCACAGTGGAGGTTTTTATATCTCTGTGTTTTCAATTTAGATGAGATACACCAGAGATATTCAAGGTATTTTCATGGTAGTTTCAGGGAAAATATGTGGTGGTTTTTTTGCCTCTGAGTCTTATTCCATTCTAAGTTTTATATTTGCAAAAGATCAACAGGTATATAACAAGAATTTACATTTTTTTAAAACTTATTCCATTCTAAGTTTTATATTTGCAAAAGATCAACGGATATATAACAAGAATTTACATTTTTTTTTATAGTATGTGTATATATTATGTTATTGAGCAGCTATGCTTATTCTTATATGGGAGATAAAAGCAGGTGTAGAAGATAGGTAGTTTAATGTTGCTTAAAAACTAAGCTTTATATGACATTTGTTTAGGAAGCCAGATTACTAGTACTAACCTTTAAAAATAGATTAAGTAACAATACTAAGTATGGATTTGAGAATAAAATTTCATTTCTTTATCAACAAAGGATATGAAGTATTATCAGAATCTAGGTACAGCGTTGTTCCTTCATTAAAGTTAGTTTTGAGACTAGTTTGAAATTATTTTTTCATAAGTTAATGTACAGTTTCCTTATTCATCGCATTAGTAACATTTATTCTCCAACTACTACTTGCTAGATACTACATTAAGTTCTTATTTATAGACCTTTAAAGCTTTCATCTGTTCTAATACGATATCAACACTACATTGTTCTTAAAGATAATAAATCAAGATAATAGAAAATTCTATTACAGACATCTGTATCCATCATAAGGTTAAAACCCAGCAGTGTCATTTTCAATATAGTTTTTTTGTGTAAGTACTGAACTGTTCCAAAAAGTGATTATAAATAGCTCTTTTGAAGGAGAAAACACTATCATTTTAAAAGGATGAATTCATCTCTCCATTAGAGATTTTTTTGAAATCCATCATTAAGGAATGCTAAATGGTACAGTTGAAACAGCAGCTGAAACTTCTTTATCAATATAACATGCCTCCTGCTCAGTAAAATAACATTTTATAATAAAGAGAAGGGTGCAAATATAAACAATATGTTAAGTTACCTGGGTTTCCATATCCAGTTGCTGAAGAAATTTCTGAAGCAAATAATGCTGCTACCAAGATTCGAAGGTTATTTTTCCTAATCTTTAATAAGCCGTTAAACTATTACATTTTTTTTATTCTATAGGGAAAAATGAGACTCTCGGAGAGAGATTACCCAGTAGTAAAATTTCAGTAGAATAGAAAATTAAACTTTATTAAATATTGTTTTAATACCTTCGAAAAGGAATGCCTTGCAGTGTGTAATGTGGTTAATAATTGTATAGTCTTTATATTGTTTTTAGAAATTCAATTTCTCAGATTTTAGAAGAGGTTCAAGATATTTGTAAATAAATGGATGAAGCTTATCACATACTTTTGTTTTTATAGTTTACATTTACTTTAAAGCAGTTACTATGAATTGCTACTCTTAAACATTGGAATTATCTGTATTTATTGCCAAGTTATGTTTACTTTTAATCTAATTCAGATCGGAAGGTTCTTTGAACTCACAAATTGGTAAAGATAATCATTGATTATTTTAACCTAACTTGGCTTCACTTGGCTCCTGTGCATAGATGTACTAAGAACTGTCATCTGTTTTATCTTGTGTAAGGAAGAGTATTGGTGATATAAAATATCTAGAATCATACATATTTTTAAATCTTCACAAAAAATCCTAATTATTTATAGTATAAGTTAAAGATGTAAGAATAATTTATTGTTCTTTTTAACTTTTTTTTTAATAGGTGATGGATGTGGACACACCGTACTAGGCCCTGAAAGTGGAACTCTTACGTCCATAAACTACCCACAGACCTATCCCAACAGCACCGTTTGCGAATGGGAGATCCGGGTAAAGATGGGAGAGAGATTGCGCATCAAATTTGGTGACTTCGACATCGAAGATTCTGATTCATGCCATTTTAACTACTTGAGAATTTATAATGGAATTGGAGTTAGCAGAACTGAAATAGGTAGGAAATTTTCTTGTAAAAAAGCACATGTAATACATCATTGCCCTGAGTTTTAAAACTAAAGCAATTTTTGGTACTTAACTTTGTATAACTACATTGTGTAGGTTGGCAAATTATTGAAAACGTAAAAATCTAAAATTTGAATCTTCTTTTGGGAAGAGAAGGTTCTTGCCTGTCTATTTACTTTTCTGATAAGCCTGCGTTTGGTACCTTTGCAACAAAATGCCACTCTACGACTTCTAAGAAGAAGGAAGTTATTTCATTTTTTTTGTTGTTTTTCTTTGATCATTTTATTTGCAGTTGAAGAAAACAAATATAATTCATGCTTAGGAGACAGTATATCATGGTGATTAACGGTGTGGGTTTTGAATCCAGACTTCCTGGTATTAAATTCTTACTCTGCTGTTAGCTTATTATGTGACCTTGGGCAAGTTACCTGACTTCTCTGTTTTCTCACTTTAAAATAGGAAATGAACTAGTACATGTAAAGTGCTTAGAACAGTACCTGACACATAATAAATGCTTTGTAAATATTAGCTGCTATTGTTGTTCTTAGCTAAGAGCAGTGGTTCTCAATTATGGCTGCGTATTAAAGTTACCTGGAAAGACTTCTCAATAATGCTATTTACCTGGTCCCGATTTTAGACCCATTGGGACCCACACCTCAGTATTCCAAATGCTTCCCAGTATAATATACCTTGTAGTCAAGTTGAGAACCTTTGGCTTAAAGATCAGTACTTTTAATCAAGAAAGGTGGAAAAATTTGTAAGGCTGTTTTGGTGAACTAACATCATAAAAAACTCTTGAATTCTCTGTGCATTTATTTGAAACATTTATTGGTACAGTGTGTAAAATGTCTTTTAGGACTGTAATTGGAACCCAGTATCTTGTTCTTCAAGCATCATGTTTACTCTCTGGCCTCCTCTCCATCTCTGGTCAAATCCTTCATCTCTATTTTTTGGCTCCTTATCTATGGGAGGTAAAATTCCTGGCCTGCTTCCCTGGCTGCTGATTGATAACCTCTGTTGTCTCTCAGTCAACTCTTGATTAACTTGGTAGCTTGATTACATGCACATTGCTGTCAATATAGGTCTTGGATAAGCTTTTAGGAACTCAGATTACCTAAGGATCTAGAAAACACTATGACACTAATATAAGACAAGTTTATATTAAATGTCTCCTGAGGTGATGCAGTAGGGAGTAAACAGTACCACCTGAGCAGTCGTATAGCAACAATGAAGAAAAGTAAACCACAATCTGACCAAGCCCTTAGAAGTTTACAGGAAATAAAGGAGCTAGAGAAACATGTTATATCTACCGTAGACTATACAGGCATACCTCATCTTACTGTACTTCACAAATGTTGCATTTTTTACAAAATAAAGGCAAGACTCTCCACCAGCAAAAAGATTACAACTCACTTTGGTGTGATACGCGCTTTATTGCAGTGGTGGAACCGAACCTGCAATATCTCCAAGGTATGCCTTTTTATAAATGACATTTTAAAATAAGAAAGGGGAGGAAGTAAAGAAAACTGTCGTACATTAAGAGATACATCTTCCAAAAGTGAAGTGGGACCTTGTTTGGATCTTGATTCAAGCTAACTAAATGCAAGAAAACATTTTAAGATAGACAAATTCTAAGAGGAATTGACATTCAGTGCTAGTTGAGAGTGACTGTTTTTTGCTGGGGTAATGTTATAATCTTTTTAAGATCTAATTTTTTAGACATAGTCTGTTGCCAGAGAGGTTGAGTGACATAGGAAAAATTTGAGCACAGGTTTTAAATTGCTCACTGGATTCTCATCACAGCTCCAGGACTTACTTGTTGAGAGTCCTTTCTCCAAGTCATTGGCCCTGCCCAGACTTCAAAGTCATCATCTATACTGCAGGAAGATTAAACGAAATGATATTTTGCAGTAGTAGGGGTATAGTACGTATACAGTAAACCTCAGCTTTTCCTTATTTCCATTGTTTTTGTTTTTCCTTATTCTCTCTTCACCTTGGTGAGTGGAAAGCAGCAGAAAAGTCAAGAAGACTGATGGTTCCTGTTGGATTTTAGCTTGGCTCCCCCATTACCATCTACCATATACCCATGGTCCTCCACTTGGGTATCAGTCTGTGGTTAGTGCTGGAAAGGTAACTATCTTGACATCACAGAGAAATGAAGATCATTCAGGAATAGTTGTTTAATGTTCTGGTTAAGGTAGATTTGCAGAGAAATTACAGGATAGAAACAAATACATTGCAGGCGTCAAGATTCTGGTGATAATGGTAATGAATCCTCTTTTCCCTCTTTTCCGTGACATCTTTCTCAGTGCACCTTCCAAAATGAGGGCCCAGTGAGCTGCATTTCCCTATAAAAATAGTTAACTATTTTGGTATTAAGCTTAGATTTTTGTGGGGTTTTTTTTTGTCTATAACTGTTGATTTTCCTAGGGATTTTTTTTCTTGAAAATGATATGGAATTTTCAAGAAAAGAAAAAAAAAATGGTTTCTCAAGGAATCATTTTTTTTTAAATCAAATTCATTAGAATGTGTTTTAACTGATAAAGCCCTTATAGTTTACTTGGCAGTTGGACAGTTATTTTCTGTTCTCTTAGGGTAATAATGTGTAAAATTACTTAAATAAGTGAATTTATTATGATTTTATGTAACTGCATTATAAATTGCTGAACTTTCTATACATCTTTGTGAAATTAACTCAGTGGTACTCATTTCACTGACAGACAGGACATGTTTAATGAGTTAAGATTGGCTCTCTAGATCTGAATTATGTCCCTTTTTTTAGGCAGATTGAAATGAGAATATTCCATTGTGCCTTCAATTTTACTTTTCCTTTTTGATTTTTCTTTAATTTTGGGTGTCTGAGACATAGTAGTTGCTCTGTAAAGATGGAAATTGAAGTAAAAAAATTTATTCACCTTTAATCTTAACTTTTTCTATACATATACAAATACATATTTTCAAACTACTGTGCAACATGTTTTTTCTTAATATTTAGACATTTTCATATTGGTCCATTAGACATCTACTAGCATTATTTTCCTGTGGATATTGTTGATAATTAGTCCAAAGGTGAAATTTAAAAATATTAAAAAGAAAAGGCTTTGCTTGTTTGTAACCTTTCCTTACTCTGTATATTCATGTATTTTGCTTAAAATTTCATTTTAAATGAACTTTTGGGGGACAAAGGAAGATTGTAGGTGGATCACTGAAAAAGAAGCTAAATATCTTAAAGCCTAGTAAGTACTAAAGGAAACTGCATTTTACAGAAGAAATATAAAAGTTTTTGTGTCTCTGTATTCAGATTTTTATATTTAAAGATACATATATGTATATAGTATCTTATAGTTTCATTTAAAGTAACTTTTAAAGTTATGCTGTTAAATCCTTAGATGACATTTACAAAAAGGAAAACTGAGGTCCTTATTTCATAAATGATTCTGTGTCTCTCACATTTTCAGTTTTTCTTTCTGTATTGTTTATCTTATCTAGGTAACATGCTAGGTCTTCTGCCTATTCTAGGAAAAAAATCAATTTTCTTTTTACTACCAAACCTCTTTAAAAATCTGCAGTGGTGATATTACATGCTTAACAATGATAGTGATTGCTAAGATTTTTTGAATTCTTATTCCGTAGGGGCTTAGGCTAATAATGAAAATAACCATGCATGCAGTACTTGCTGGGTATGTGTCAGGTACTGTGTAAATCGCTTATATCAGTTAACTTATTTAGTCTTCATACAAACCCTCGAGATAGATACTTTCATCATCCCCATTTACTGATGGGAAAATTGAGGCACAGAGAGGTTAAATAACTCATCCAAGGTCATACAGCTAGTAATTGGTAAGTGGGATTCAAACCTACACAGTCTGTCTCTGGAATTGGTGTCTCTTAGTACAAGCTTTTGACAATGGTATTCTGCAAGAATCCTATACATTATTTCCATAAAACAGATAAACAGAAGATCAGAGAAGCAACTTGCCCAAAGTCATGTAGGGAGAGGCGAGACTTGAACTGAGGTCTAGCTAATAGCAAAGTCCACAGTCTCAACCACTAGGCTAAAGCCTCATAGAATAGGAGATACCAGCTATTACTCCTTACTCTTACTATATGACTTTTGAAACTAGCAACTTTTTAGTATACATTAACTTTTTTCTTTTAGCTACTTATTTTGACATAATTTCAGACTTAATAGAAAAATTGCAAGAACGGGATTAATAATACGCATATCCTTTCATCCATATGTTCTAAATGTTACCATTTCCTCCATATTTATCTGCCTTCCACACACCATACACATTTTTTTCTAAACTGTTTGACAGTAAGTTTCAGACATGTTGTCACATACCCCTATATACTAAAAGTGTTTATTCTCTAGAAGTTTAGGACATTCCCTTTACTTACCACACAATAGTTTTAAAAATAGAGGAAATTAATATTAATGTAGTACTAACCTACATACCTTACTCTAATTTCTCCCATTGTCCAAATAATGCCCTTTATAGGAAGATAAATTCTCAGATTATGTATTGCATTCAGTTGCCACATCTTACTAGTCTCCATTACTTTGGAGATAGAAGGAGAGGACAGTTTCTTATTGTCCTTGTAGTTCATGATGTTCATGATGTTGACATTTTTGAAGTTTATGGGCCAGTTATTTTGTTGGAAATTTGTAATTTGATTTGCCTGATGTTTCCTCATGATTAGCTTCAGGTTACAGACTTTTGGCGGGAAAGCCCCCAGAAGTGATGTGCTCAGTGCATGGTATCAGGAGGCACACAATGTTTATTTGTCCCATTACTGGTGACATTAATGTTGATCTCTTGGCTAAGGTGATATCTCCCAGATTTCTACACTGTAGCAATGTTATCCCTTCATAATCAATACATATCTTATGGGAAGACTCTTTGAAATGATGTAAATACCCTGTTACTCATCAAACTTGCACCCACTAGTTTTAGCATCCATTAATGATTCTTGTCCGAGTCAGTTATGATAATTGTCAAGTGGTGATTTTCTAATTTCATCATTCCTTTTATTTTTATTAGTTTTTTCCTACTGAAAGGGTGAGCTTTTTCTTCTCACATTTATTTGTTTATATCAGTGTGGACTCACAGATTCTTATGTTAGTCCATGGTATTTAATCCTTTACTTACCATTATTTTGATGCTAAGATTGTCCCAAATTTCCAGTGGTAGCCTCTTCAAGCTAGCTCCTGTGTTCTTTTATGATGTCCTCATCATTCTTTGAGTACTCCCTTCTGGTCTGGCACAGGACGTTCTCAATTTATCTTGTACTTGCCTTGCCCCAGCCCTGAAATCAGTCATTTCTTCAAGGCACCCTGGTTCTTTTTAAGTGGAAAACATTATTAGGAATCAATATCTGATCTTTAAGTTTAGACCAGTGGGCTGCCATGTTCTTTCAGCAGATGGATTTAGTAAATAGGTATATGTATATACATACTTATTTATACAGGTACACACATGTCTTTTATATTTACTATTTATTAGAAGGCATGAGTTAATACCGATAACTTTAATCCTAATCCAACATCACAGGGTTCATTCTGTCCCTTCCCTTTTCATATTGGAAATCACTCTGACATCGAGATAACTAGATCCTGTTATCTACAGAACAGTTACTTATTTTATCATCGAGTGCTATGATACGCAGAAAATAGTTTCAGAATTGCTAACCTATGCTTCGAAATCAAAGAAGCTTGCCACCTAGAATTCATATTTGTTTAGTCTTAACCTGAGGAAACATAGTTTAAATGTCATGTTCAAACTTGCCTAGGCTAGTTTTCCTCCTCCACCTCCTGCTCTCCAATGTAGTTATGTTATCCATTTGTAATAAGGTTTGGTTCATTTACTTCTGTTCATATTCCATTTTAGGTTATTTTTCTCTGTTCATTTTCTTTTTCTTTTGTTGACTCTGTGAAATATTAACATCTTTCTCAAAGTTTAAAACTATACAAAAAGATGGTCATGTTCCTCCTCAGTACACTCCATTTTATCTTCTTCTCACCTCCTCCAACCCCTTGTAGCTAACCAATTACATTAGTCTTTGTTTTTTCTTTTCTACATTCCTTTTTTGTACAAATATAAATATATTTTCTTATTTCCCCTTCTTATACAAAATCTTAACTATTGATACTCTTTTCTCCTTCCTTCCTCTTCCCCTCCAACAATGTATCTATTAGAAATCAGTCCACATCAGATCATCCTCATTCTTTTCACTACTATGTAGAACTCCAGAGAAGAGATGTACTACAGTTTATTTAACCATTCTTTTATGTATGGGTATATGGATTGCTTCCAATATTTTACCATTACAAATGAATCTGTGGTAAATAACTTTACACATATGTGTTTTTGTATTCTTATAAATGTATCTTCAGAGTAAATTCCTGAAGTACAATTACTGGTTCAGAAGGTAAATTATATATAGCTTTGTTAGATACTGCCAGATTCCCCTATAAAAGCGTTGTGCCAGTTTGCATTTCTACCAACAATGCATTAAAATGCCTATTTCTCACAGCCTTGCCAGCACGGTATGTTGCCATGTTTTGCCAAGTGATAGGTAGGAAATGTTATCCCAGTATAGCCGTATTTCTCTTACTATGAGTGAGGTTGAACTTTTTTGTTTAATATGTTAAAGGTTCTTTTTTTTATTTTTTATTTTCCCCCTAATCTCTTTGTTCATGTCATTTGCCCATTTTTCTGTCAAGTTTTTTTGGTCTTTTTTTCTCTCATGTATTAAGAATTCCCTTATTGTCTTTTAGGAATATTAGCCTCTATGTGATCTGTGCTGCAAACAATTTCGTATAGTTTGTCTCCTAGTGTTTTGACTTTATGGAGCTTTTTATAGTGGATTTTTTTGCCATGCAAACTTTTGTAAATGTAGTAAATTTATTAGTCTTTTATTATATCTGGATTCTGAGTCACAAATGGAAATTGGAAAGCTTTTTCCTACATCCTAAAGATAAATTTACTTGTATTTTCTTTTAGTACATTTATGTGCTATATTTAGGTCCCTGGTCCATTTGGGGGTATTCTTTTCTATGGTATAAAGTGTAGATCTAATTGTGTCTTTTCTAGAAGACTAGTCACTTGTCCTAGCATCATGCATGTAAAGCTGATCTTCACCCCAATGGTTTGAGATTCTACCTTTATCATATACTCAAGTTCTGTATGTACTTGGATCTATTTCTAGACTTTCTGTTGCATTCCACAGATCTATCCATGTATCAGAACTTCACAGTTTTAATTATAGAAGTTTTATAGTTACCAGTTACTGATTATATGAGGACTATTGATTATCTGAGGACTATTAATTTCTGTGGGTTGATGTTATTTCTTGCTGCTTTTCTGAATTATTTTTGTTTGAATTAGTTTTATTATTCACTTCTAGAGATTTCCAGGTACACAGTCACATCTGCAAAAAGAGATAGTTTTATCCCTCCTATTCCAATTCTTAACACCTGTGATTGATTTCTCTTATCTAATTATATTGGCTAATACCATCAGTGAGTACTTAACAGCAGTGGATAGAATGGCACCCTTTCCTTGTTCTTGATTTTGGTGGAAATGTTAAGAAAGTGTCTTAGCTCAGGCTGCCATAACAAAATACCATAGACTGGATAGCTTACCAGCGGTCACCAACCATTTTGGCACCAGAGACCGATGCGCCTATGAGAAGAATCTAATCCCTGATGATCTGAGGTGGAGCTGAGGTGGTGATATTAGTGCTGGGGAGCAGCTCCCAGTACAGATGAAGCTTCACTCACTGGCCCACCGCATACCTGCTATGCGGCCCAGTTCCTAACAGGCCATGGACCAGTACCAGTCCACAGCCCAGGATTTGAGGACCCCTGGCTTAAACAATATAAATTTATTTTTTCACAGTTCTAGAGGCTAGAAGTTTCAGATCCAGGTGCCAGAGTCAGTTCCTGATGACAGTTCTCTTCCTGGCTTGTAGACAGACAATAAAGTCATAAGATTCTATTTTGCAGACATCACTGCAAATAAATTTGAAAACCTCGATGAAATAGGTAATTTATCAGGCAAATACAGTTTACTAAAATTGAACTCATTAGAGTTAGAAATGAATTTAGCTAGGAATTTAATGCATTTACATTCACTTTTATTGATAAAAGTGAGACTATGGAGTTTACTTTAATCACATCTTTAAGATTGATGTATCATAGACCAATTTATAGTTTTATCATGGTTTTTTAGGAATTCTATAATTTTGGTTTGTATTTCCCTTTTACCCCAATGTTATCTATTAATTGGGTAAATAATAGATTTATTTCTAATCGGAAGTTATTGCTAATAATTTTTAAGTTTTGTTATTAATAATTTTTAGTTTTATTGTCAGAAAACATTGTAATATTTCTCTTTTTTTAACTGTATTTGTAACACTCATAAATTGTATACTTAAAATTAACTTTATTGAATTATAGTTAAGAGACTATTGACCTAGATATTGAGTGCATTTGTTTTTAACTTTAAACAATCAACTCCAGGTCAGTCATTTTTTCAAGTCAGTTTCCATATTTCAAAAGATAATTGAAGACTTCAGATCACATACTCATAAGCTGAATAATTGCTATTAACAAGTTCCTGCTACTAAAGTCTGGATCAATGGCAGAGTTATTCATATTAACAAAATTTGTTGATGCAGCAGTTTCCTTTTGTTAAGTACTATCTTTAAAACGAAAACACCCCATCAGCTCACGGCAAAATGCCTTTTCTAACTCAGAATACAAGCAGTAGATATTTAATAGCTTTTGAAATGTTTAATTCTTTACAGAGTAAACTGTATAAATTGCAGGACATTAGATTTTAAGCTTTTATTGACCAACTGTACACTGTGAGATCTAAATGTTAGCAGTAACACTTTCCATTGTAGCTTCTCAAGAGACCGACCACTAAATATTTCAGGAAAAAAAGGTAAAACATAAGTTAATCTTAGATTTTATTTTATTAAATATTAGAATTACAACCACAACTATAGCAATAGAGCATTATTTGATATGTATTATCTGCACTTATAAACTACTACAATCTTTTTTTTTTTTTTTAAACAAGAGTTGGTAATCCACTCATCAGTTCTTGACTGTATCACCCAAGGTCTGCCTGGTGTCCCCTTAGGCTCCCCTAGGACCAGAGGAAATGCATTTTTAAAATGTCATAAAGAGGCTCATATCTTCTCAGAACACAGTTTCATTTTATTTTGTTATTTTTCCCATCCTCGTAACCCCTCCCCTGTAGTAACCATCAGTATGTTCTCCATATCTATGAGTCCGTTTCCGTTTTTATTTTAGAGTGAAATCATGCGGTATTTGTCTTTCTCTTTCTGACTTATTTCACTTAACCATAATACCCTCTATGTCTATTGTGATGTAGCAGATGGTAAGATTTCATTCTTTTTTATTGCTGAGTACTACCCCATTGTGTGTGTACACACCACATCTTCTTTATCCATTCATCCACTGATGGACATCTAGGTTGCTTGCATATCTTGGCTATTATTAGTAACGGTACAGTGAACAAAAGGATGCATATGACTTTTTGAGTTGGTGTTTTTGTTTTTTCCAGATACATACCCAGAAGTGGAATTGGTGGATCTTATTGCTACTTTATTTTTAATATTTTGAAAAATATCCATGCTGTTTTCCTCAGTGGCTGCATTAATTTACAGTCTCACCAACAGCATGAGTGTTCCCTTTTCTCCACATCCTCACCAGCACTTGTCAATTTATTGATGATAGCCATTCTGATGTGTATGAGGTGATATCCCATCGTGGTTCTAATTTTTATTTCCCTGATGATTAGTGATTTTAAACATCTTTTCATTTATCTCTTGGCCATCTGTATGTCCTCCTTGGAGAAATGTCTTTAGGTCTTCCCATTTTTTAAATGGATTGTTTGTTTTCTGTGTTAAGTTGTATGAGTTCTTTAAATATTTTGGATATTAACCTGTTATCGGATATACGATTGGTGAATATCTCCTCTCATTCAATAGGTTGTCTTCATTTTGTTGGTTTCCTTCACTGAGCAAAAACTTTTTAGTGTAGTCTCATTTGTTTATTTTTTCTTTTGTTGCCCTTTCTCAAGGAGACATATCCAAAAAGAGATTGCTGAGAGTAACGTCAAAGAGTTTACTGTCTTATGTTTTCTTCTAGGGGTTTTATGGTTTCAGGTCTTACATTTAAGATTTTAATCTATTTTGAGTTAATTTTTGCATATGATATAAAAAAATGGTCCAATTCATTTTTTTTTTTTTTGCATGTTATCTGTTTAGTTTTTCGGACACCACTTACTGAAGAGACTGTTTTTACCCCATTGTGTATCCTTGCCTCCTTTGTCATAGATTAATTGATCATATAATGGGGATTTATTTCTGGGCTTTCTGTCCCATTGATCTGTATATCTTTTTATGCCAGCACTCTACAATTTTGATTATTGTTACTTTATAGTATACTTTGGTATCAGGGAGCATGATACCTTCCACTTTGATTTTTCTCAAGATTTCTTTGGCTATTCAGTGTCTTTTGTATATATAAATTTTAGGATTATTCTAATTCTGAGAAGAATGCTGCTGATATTTTAATAGGGATTGTATCAGACCTTTATGTCTTTTAGGTAGTAAGGACATTTTAACAGTATTAATCTCTCCAGTCCATGAGCAAGATAATATCCTTCCATTTATTTGTATCTTCTTCAGTTTCTTTCTTAAGCATCAGTTTTCAGAATACAGGTCTTGTCACCTCTTAGGTTAAATTTATTTCTAGGTATTTTGTGCTTTTTGATGCAGTTGTAAATGGGATTGTTTTGTTTTCTTAATTTCTCCTTCTGAGTATTTGTTATTGGCATGTAGAAACTCCACAGATTTCTGCATATTGATTATGTATGCTGCAATTTTACTGAATTCATTTATTCTTAATAGTTATTTTGATGGAGTCTTTAGGGCTTTATATATATAGCATCTTGTCTTTTGCAAATAATGAGCGTTTTACTTCTTCCTTTCTGCTTTGGATGCCTTTTATTTCTTTTTCTTGTCTAAGTGCTGTGGCTAGGACTTCCAATACTGTGTTGAATAGAAGTGATATGGGTGGGGGGGATCTTTGTCTTGTTCCCGATCTTAGAGGAAAGGTTTTCAGCTTTTCTCCATTGACTATGATATTAGCTGTGGGTTTGTCATATGTACCCTTTACTATGTTCAGATATGTTTCTTTTATACCCACTTTGAGGTTATTTTTTTAATCATAAAAGGGTTTCGTGTTTTGTCAGATGCCTTTTTTGCATCTATTGAGATGATTATATGGTTTTTAACCATATCACATTAATTGATTTACAGATGTTGAACCATCCTTGCATTCCTGGGATGAATCCCCCTTGGTCATGGTGTATAATCCTTTCAATGTATTGTTGAATTTAGTTTGCTAATGTTTTGTGGAGAATTTTTGCTTCAGTATTCATCAAGGATATCATAACATCTTTGTCTGGTTTGGTATCAGGGTAATGCTTGCACCATAGAACGAGTTTGGAAGCATTTCTTCCACTTCAGTTTTTACAATAGTTTAAGAAGAACATATATTCTTTGAGTGTTTGATAGAATTCACCTGTGAAGCTGTCTGGTCCTGGACCTTTATTTGTTGGGGAAAATTTCTACTTTATGGAATTTGCTGATATTCTCTTTATAACCTAATATATAATCATTTTTGTGAATGTCCCATGTATGTGTGAGAATGTTTATTCTCTAATATTGAGATGTAAAGTTTGATATACATCCAAAAGATCTCTTATGGATTATAATTTTTAGGTTTTCCATATCCTTATTTTTATTCACTTGATCTCATTACTGTGTTTTGTTTTGTTTTTTTTTATTTCTGCATCTCTTTGGGATTTTGCTTTTATAAAGGAGGTTGCAGTGTTACTGTATAGATATTCATCATTTTAATATCTCCAATGTAAATTGTGACTTCTAGCATTAGAAAATTCCTCTTTGATAAGTTTGGTACTTTTTAATTTGAATTCTCCTTTGTCTGGCATCAAGATATCTCACACACACACACACACACACCCCAACAACCTGCACATACCTTCCTTATTTCTTATTGTTTTCATTTGCCTCATGTACCTGTCATTGCCCTTTATTTTTAGCTTTTCCGAATCATTTTGTTTTGGGTGTGTTTCTCATATATAGCGTAGTTTGGGGTCTTATTTTATGAGCCAGATATTAAATCTTTTTTTAAAAAAATAGCTGAGTTCATTCCATTTGTATTTATTTATAAAACTGAAATTTTTCTCATTTCTATTTTTATAATCATATATGTTATATTTGCTGTCTTATTTAACATTGTTTTCACCTACTTTTTAAGCTTCTTTGGCTCTGTTCTAAGTGTTACCTTTCAATTTATACCTTTTTAACTGTCTGTAGTTCCTGTTGTCTCAATCTTTTACTGTTTTGTTAATTTTTAATGGTGTCCTTTAACTCCTACCAATTGCATGTAACTCCAGCCTATTGTTCATATAACATTCAGCAAACTGTTCTACTTTTCTTTTCTCTCTTCTTTCCCCATTTTTACCTGTCAGAATATAAATGTCATTTTATAACATCTTATTCTTCAACCCATGTCTAACTTTTCTAAATCTACAATGAAACATAACAAATGCTCACTGTCAGTCTTTGCTCAAATTCTCTCAGTCATACTTGAGTGGATGAAGTTCAACTTTGGATAGATTGATTCCTTAAGAAGGGTTTATGAATGAAGAATTCGTAATTTAAAATTGCTGATTTTTATTTTTTATGACCTTGAGACTTGAGGGACAGCTTGAATTTATATATGTCTTTGATTCACATTTTTTTTGTTTTTAAAAAAATACTCTTCCACTATTACTGTGCTTTTTATTTTTTATTTTTTATTTTTTTGAGGAGTCTTATACCAGTTGAATTCTCTTGCCCCTAAAGGTATTTGGTCTTTTATAGAGTTTGTGATAATTCTTTATTTCCCTTGAAATTTTAGTGATTTACAAGGATATGTGTGGAAGTTGATTATTGTGGGTTAGTTTCCATTGGTATCTAATGAGCTCTTTCAATATGTAGATTCAGATCTTTTATTTCAAGAAAGTTTTCTTGGAATATGGTTTTAATATTATTGCTGTTCCATTATCTTGTACATCTTTTTTAGACACATTAATGATTAGAAAATTGGATCTTCTTTACCATTTCAACCACATTCATTTCAGCTACATTCTCGCTGATCCTTTTATATTTTTGTTCTCTTTATATTTTCTTTTTTTAATTCACATGCCATGCTTTATGTCTTCATTTTAAAACTAGATTTGATAAATGTGCTCATATTTATAAGGAACAGAAGGCAAAGTGCTGGATAAAAGAGATGGGCTTTAAAATTGAAGCCAGGGTAGGGGAAACTGCAATTGAGAAAATGAAGATTTTTTAAAATTTTTTTCAGCTACAATTGATATGTAATACTATATTAATTTCAGGTGTACAACATAGTGGTTAGACATTTCTATAACTT
>NW_011889455.1:21932-53845 GCF_000151845.1 Pteropus vampyrus
GAATCATTTTGTTTTGGGTGTGTTTCTCATATATAGCGTAGTTTGGGGTCTTATTTTATGAGCCAGATATTAAATCTTTTTTTAAAAAAATAGCTGAGTTCATTCCATTTGTATTTATTTATAAAACTGAAATTTTTCTCATTTCTATTTTTATAATCATATATGTTATATTTGCTGTCTTATTTAACATTGTTTTCACCTACTTTTTAAGCTTCTTTAGCTCTGTTCTAAGTGTTACCTTTCAATTTATACCTTTTTAACTGTCTGTAGTTCCTGTTGTCTCAATCTTTTACTGTTTTGTTAATTTTTAATGGTGTCCTTTAACTCCTACCAATTGCATGTAACTCCAGCCTATTGTTCATATAACATTCAGCAAACTGTTCTACTTTTCTTTTCTCTCTTCTTTCCCCATTTTTACCTGTCAGAATATAAATGTCATTTTATAACATCTTATTCTTCAACCCATGTCTAACTTTTCTAAATCTACAATGAAACATAACAAATGCTCACTGTCAGTCTTTGCTCAAATTCTCTCAGTCATACTTGAGTGGATGAAGTTCAACTTTGGATAGATTGATTCCTTAAGAAGGGTTTATGAATGAAGAATTCGTAATTTAAAATTGCTGATTTTTATTTTTTATGACCTTGAGACTTGAGGGACAGCTTGAATTTATATATGTCTTTGATTCACATTTTTTTTGTTTTTAAAAAAATACTCTTCCACTATTACTGTGCTTTTTATTTTTTATTTTTTATTTTTTTGAGGAGTCTTATACCAGTTGAATTCTCTTGCCCCTAAAGGTATTTGGTCTTTTATAGAGTTTGTGATAATTCTTTATTTCCCTTGAAATTTTAGTGATTTACAAGGATATGTGTGGAAGTTGATTATTGTGGGTTAGTTTCCATTGGTATCTAATGAGCTCTTTCAATATGTAGATTCAGATCTTTTATTTCAAGAAAGTTTTCTTGGAATATGGTTTTAATATTATTGCTGTTCCATTATCTTGTACATCTTTTTTAGACACATTAATGATTAGAAAATTGGATCTTCTTTACCATTTCAACCACATTCATTTCAGCTACATTCTCGCTGATCCTTTTATATTTTTGTTCTCTTTATATTTTCTTTTTTTAATTCACATGCCATGCTTTATGTCTTCATTTTAAAACTAGATTTGATAAATGTGCTCATATTTATAAGGAACAGAAGGCAAAGTGCTGGATAAAAGAGATGGGCTTTAAAATTGAAGCCAGGGTAGGGGAAACTGCAATTGAGAAAATGAAGATTTTTTAAAATTTTTTTCAGCTACAATTGATATGTAATACTATATTAATTTCAGGTGTACAACATAGTGGTTAGACATTTCTATAACTTACAAAGTGATTCCCCTTGTTAATAAGTTCAGTATCCACCTGGAACCATACACAGTTATTACAATATTATTGACTATATTCCCTGCGCTATACTTTACATCCCAGTGACTATTTTGTAACTGCCAATTTACTTCTTAATTCCTTCACCTTTTTTTGCCCAGTCCCTCAATTCCCCTCCCCTCTGGCAACCATCAGTTTTTTATATCTATGAGTCTGTTTCTGTTTTGTTTATTTATTGTATTTTTTAGATTCCACATATAAGTGAAATCATATTTTTCTTTGACTTATTTCACTTAGCATAATACCCTTTAGGTCTATCCATATTGTTGCAAGTGATAAGATTTCATTCTTTTTTTATGGATAAGTAATATTCTATTATATATATTTATCATGTCTTCATCCAATCTTTGTTTTCTTTTCAGCATTCGTTATCATGTTTTCATTGGAATCTGTTATTCTCTGTGTACCCTGTAATGTGATCTTTATTTCTGATATAATTTTGTCATTTTTTTCTATTTCTTTTTTGAGATCAACAGTCTCTTAATTTTCCTGTTTTTTGGTCCATTTTTGTTCTAGTTTTGAGTTTCTTTTTCAAGCTATTTTATCATATTCTCATGTGCTTGTTTGAGGATATTTAATTAAGTTTGAAGTGTTCTGTTCCAAGTTCCTTCTGTTTTACCATTGTTTTTTTTCGGGGGGGGGGGCTAGGGAAGGGAGTGTGTTCATAAACTGAATTGTTGGGATTCTCATTTTTTGTTCTCTCTTTTATACTATATATTTTTAAGTGACGAAACTAGTGCCTCCACTTCTGTGAGCAGGGGTGGTGGTTTGCAATGGTTTACAAACTATAATTCATGATAGGTTCAAAATAGCCCTTTTCTGTCAGCATTTAATTTTTTTGAGTTATTTTGGGAAAGAGGTTATAGTAGGAGATGGAATTGTGTATCCTTCATCTTTTTTTTTTTTTTGTCTTACAAGATCTTAAATTTCCCCTTCTTGCTTTGTTTTTTTCTTTTTACTATGCAGTTTCCAAAATATGTCACTCTGTTACTTTTAATCTACTTCTTTTACCAAAGTGTTTCCTTTCCAAAATTGTTTTAGTTAGCATTTCTGCATTCTTAAGTTCCTTCCCTGAAGTCTGCACTTTCATCTACCAGTGGCGTTTTTTGGTTTGGTTTGGTTTTTGGTTTTTTTTTAGTATTTTCTGGTTCTACATTCTTGATCATCTTTGATCATCTTGATCAAAGTATCTTGATCATCTTTGTCTCTTCCCAATGGGTCTTTCATTAACTTTTACCATATAAGTTATTCTTAAACTCCATGAAATCTGTTGATACCCCTCAGGGATCTATGAACCTAATAAAAACAAAATATATTTTGTTCTTTAGTTTCTCCCTGTGGTTTTTTTTTTTTTTAAGTTTCTTTGTAAAAATTAATTATTTTATGTCAGTTAAAGAAGTTGGGGGTTTCACAGTATGATCATCATTGTGAATGTTTAGCATTTAGAGTAGTTTCCCATCAGGAATTAAAGAAGTGATATCTAATCTTAATCATTATAGGTATCTTGCATGATAAATCAAACACAGTTGTATGTGAGATAAAGTTCTAGCCAAAGGAAACATGAAGTCAGGAAGGCTAAAGGCATCTCATATCATTGGTCATGAAAATACAATGATTACTATGGCTGTTTTTCATGAGAATGCATAATGAGAACTTAAAACTTACCATGGATTTGTCCCTAATGGAGAAGCATCATATGAGGTTGTCTGTTACATTGCAAAGTACAGAAGCCATATACAATTCGAAAGACCTTAGTGAATCTTCTTGCCCTGGAATGGGCAAGCTGATTTGTAGTCTGAAACAGAAAAGAAATATTGAAACTTCGTCTCTGTAAATGATGTCATCACTTCAAAATGTTTCCTCTAATAGTACAAGGCAGGTCAGTGAGGAATTGACAACTGTCTTATTTCTCATCAACATTCAACTAGATGAAACTTAATCTACCATATTATGCTCACTCCATCCAAGAATTCCTATTCACAAGCCCTTAAAGAAAATATTAAAAGACTTCGATATCTTCTAAGTGGTGAAAAGTGTATTTCTCAGAAAAACTTTGAAGGAAAATTTCTTGGTATGCTATATATGTCTCACCTGTGATGCTTGGCAACACATCTGGTTTTGCTGAAGTCTACAAATTATTATGACTCATTGTTTTTGCATTACTATACTTGGCATGAGAAACACTGCCAGCTATCCTGAAAGAAGCTGTCAACTTAATAAAAGCCAGGGCCTTTAGTCACCAACCTTTCAAGAGTTTTTATTAAGAAATAGAAACAGAATTCTAGAATTCTATCTAGAAGTTGGATGGTTTTCCAAAAGATAAGTCTTAAAGCCCTCAGTTAAAGTAGAAGTCTCACAAGAAAGAAAGAAAGCCCACTTGGAAAATTTTGACAGGAAAGATTGCTATTACTTCATGGATATTTTGATTTACATGAATATTGCAAAATTTTTATAAAGACCCTTTGATCACCGTCATGGATAATGATAAAAATCTATGTGCTCTTATGTCCAAGCTGCCATTCTGGAAGAGGAATTGGAGGAGGCAACTATACTTATAATCAAAGACATGCAAATTTTTTAAACTAAGTATGCTCTCTCCCTGTCTTTTGGATCAGTAAAAAATATAAAATTTTAATAGGTTTGGTGTGGGCAGGTGTGGTAAAATTGATACTTTTACATATATAGTAGTATGTATTGGTATACTTGTTTAGTCTGGAAGTATGCTAAGAATCACTACTAAGGAAATACTTCAGAAGACAGAAGAAATTGTGTTAAGATGGTGTTTTTTGCAGTATTACTCACTCTGCAGAAAAACTGGAAGCTAAATTTATAACAGTAAGGAAATTGTTAAGTAAATTCCTATGAGAATTCCACGTTTTGTTTTTGAGATTAGAGGTGCTTCTGTACATAGGCATTAAAAAACTCCCTAAATCAGTTTTTAAATTAAGAGCGATGCTTTCTAAGCAAGCTTTTCATTACATTTTCATTTCTTGGTGGTGGACGGGGTCGATGTGCTTTTGCTCTAGCAGACACCTCCCCACTCTCCATCATTTCTTTCTATCATGCAAGTTCCTAAGATAATCATTGTTCCATGGCACACCTTTCAAAAAGTGAAATGATCTTCCCTTTAGTTGAAAACATAAAACAGGTTTCATAAATTTAATGACAAAATTTAATAAACTCTACTTGGTAGTCTATCCAAAATCAGATGGATCTTTCTTTTGAACACAGAATATTTCCATTTAATATCTTCCAGAGTTTAATATGCTGCTTTTCATCTACCAAAAGCATGATTGGTATAGACATCAGAAGAGGCATGATAACCTTAAAATCTCTAAGCTCTATGCAAGTGGATACAAACTCACTGCCAACAGGGGCTAGACAGGTAAAATAATTAACTGACATGGACTAGGTATAATAACAGCATTGCCATAGATGAATGATGATTAGCTTCAGGATTAGGAGCATTAGAATGTGGTAGGGGCTGTGGCAAACTGGAGTATGACTTTCTTTTTGAAAGACAACAACTATTACATTACTTAGGCACAAACATTTGGAAAACTGGCCCAAGTCTCCTTCTCCCCCCTCCCCACCCCCACCAAAAGAAGTCAGAAATTCAGAATTGATAAGAAGTTTCCAGATTTTTAAAGTCCTGGCTTCTAATTCCTTTTGAAATAGTGCATGAACCAAAACTTACTGGTCAAGAGGCCAAGTAAAATACATCTGTCTGCTAATTCAGGCCCTGAGCCATAAATTCTAACTTGTGCACTATACTCTCAAATTTGATCATCCAAAAGCAGTGTATTCTTACTACACCAAAGTAAATTTCTGGTTGTATTAGTTTTCTGTTATTTCATAACATTACCACAATCATAACAGCTTAAAACAACACAATTTATTATCTCAGCTTCTGTAGATCAGAAGTCTGGGCATGTCATGACTGGAGTCTCTGCTCAAGGTCTTGCCTGGCTGAAATCAAGATAACCAGCTGGGGATGAGGGTTCCCTTCCAAGCTTACTGGTTGTTGGCAGTATTTATATATCCTTGCAGTCGTAAAGCTAGGGTCCCCATTTTTCTGCTACCTGTTGGCCAGGGACTGCGTTTAGTTCCTAGAGGCCACCTGGAGTGATAGTTCATAATTCTTTTTGTTTCCAAAATATCTCATTGTTGTTTCTTTCAGATTTATTACCACCTCTCCATGCCAATTTATCCTAGGAACCCAAGAATGCTGGTTAGGTTGTTTGTTTTAGCTGTTATGAATAATGCTGTGAGCTATCATGTACAACTTTGTGTGGACATATGTTTGCATTTCTCTTGGATATATGCCTAGGAGTAGAATTACTGGGTCATATGGTAACTCTGTTTAACCTTTTGAAGAACTGCCAGACTGTTCTCCAAAGCAGTTGCACCATTTTATAATCCCCCCAGCAGTGTAGGAAGGTTCCAGCTTTTCAACATACTTGCTAGCCAACACTTGTTATCTGTCTGTTTGATTCTAGCCATCCTAGTGAGTGTAAAGTGGAATCTCATTATGGGTTTGCTTTGCATTTCCTTCGTGGCTAGTTTTTTGTTTTTGTTTTTGTTTGGGGCCGGGGTGGCGGGGGGGGGGTGGTGCACATTTCATGGATTCGAACAAATATATGACATGTATTCATCACTGTGGTATAATACAGACTATTTTCACAGCCCTAAACGTCTGTTGTGCTCCATTTATTCATCCCTCTCCCCCAACCCCTGGCAACCACTGATGTTTTTACTATCTCCATAGTTTTGTTTTTCCAGGAATCAAACAATGTATAGCCTTTTCAAATTGCCTTCTTTCACTCAGTATGCATTTAAAATTTTTTCTTATCTTTTCATGGCTTGATAACATTTTTTTTTTTTTAGTACTGAATAATATACTCCATTGTCTGGATATACTACAGTTTATCCATTCACCTACTAAACAACATCTTGGTTGCTTCCAAGTTTTGGCAGTTACAGTAAAGCTGCTATAAACGTTTGTGAGCAGGTTTTTACGTGGACATAAGTTTTCAGCTCCTTTGACTAAATAACCAGGAATGTGATTGCTGGATTGTATGGTAAGAGTGTTTAGTTTTATAAGAAATCCCCAAACTGTTTTGCAAAGTGGCTGTATCATTTTGCTTTCCCACCAGCAATGAACGAGAGTTCTTGTTGCTCCACATTTTTGCCAGTCGTCTGTCAGTGTTCGAGATTTGGGCTGTTTTAATAGGTATATAGTGATATAGCTAATTTGCATTTCACTGATGACATATATGTAGAGTATGTTTTCATATGCTTGTCATCTGTATATCTTTGGCGATGTGTCCATTAGGTCTTTGGCCCATTTTTAAATCGGGTTGTTTTCTTGTTGAGTTTTAAGAGTACTTTGTATAGTTCAGATAAAAGTGCTTTATGGGATGTGTATTTTGCAAATATTTTTTCCTAGTTGCAGTTTGTCTTATTCTCTTAGCATTGTCTTTTGCAGAGCAGAAATTTTTAATTTTAATTAAGTCCAGCTTATCAATTCTTTCTTTCATGGATCATGCCTTTAGTGTTGTATCTAAAAAGTCATACTCATATCCAAGGTCACCTAGATTTTTTTCCTATGTTTTCTTCTAGAAGTTTTATAGTTTTTCATTTTACCTTTAAATCTGATTTGTTTTGAGTTAATTTTTGTGAAGGGTGTAAGGTCGGGGTTTAGATTAATTTTTTTGCATGTGGATGTCCAGGTGTTCCAGTACTATTTGTTGAAAAGATTCTGCTCTATTGTATCGCTTTTGCTCCCTTGTAAAAGATGGGTTATGTGGATCTATTTCTGCTCTATTCTGTTTCAGTTGATCTATTTGTCAGTCCTTTTACCAATACCACACTGTCTTAGTTACTGTAGCTTTACAGTAAATCTTGAAGGTAGGTAGTATCAGTCATCCAGCTCTGTTCTTCAATATTGTGTTGGTTATTCTGGGTCTTCACTCTCTCCATATAAACTTTTAAGTTCGTCAGTATCCACAAAATAACTTGCTGGGGTTTTGATTTGGATTACATGAATATATAAATTAAGTTGGGAAGAACTGACATCGTGACAATATTTAGTCTTCCTGTCCATGAACATGAAACATCTTTCTGTTGATTTAGTTCATTGATTTTGTTCTTCAGAATTTTGTAGTTTTCCTCATATAGATTTTAGGCATATTTTGCTAGATTTATACCTAAGTATTTTATTTTGGGAAGGTTAATGTAAATGATACCGTGTTTTAGTTTTCAGATTTCACTTATTCATTGTTCATAAAAAGGAAAGCAATTGATTTTTGTATATTAACCTTATACTCTTTAACCTTGCTGTAATCACTTATTTTTACAGAAGTTTTTTGTCCATCTTTTGGATTTTTCTACATAGGTGATCATGTCATCTGATCAAAGACAGTTTTGTTTCTTTCTTCTCAATCTGTTGGCCTTTTTTTTTTGCCTCTTGTCTTACTATGTTAGCTAGTATCTCCAGTATGATGTTGAAAAGAATGGTGAGAGTGGACTTTCTTGCCCTATTTCTGATTTTACTGGGAAAGCTTTGAATTTATCACGGTTAAGTATGGTGTTAGCCGTAGGTTTTTTTTCTAAGTATCCTTTGTCAAGTTGAGGAGGTCCCCTTCTATTCCCAGTTTACTGAGAGTTTTTATTATGATTAGATGTTGGTTTTGTCAAATGCTTTTTCTGCATCTATTGATTCGATGATATGATATTTCTTTTTAACCCGTTGATGTGATGGATTACATTAATTGAATTTCAAATATTGAACCAACCTTACATACATGGGATGAATCACAATTGATCGTGGCATATAGTTTTTATACATAGTCGGATTCAGTTTGCTAATATTTCATTAAGGGTTTTTGCATCTGTTTTCATGAGAAACATTGATCTGTCATTTTCTTTTTTTGTAATGTCTTTGATTTTGATTTTAGGGTAATGCTGGTCTCATAGGGTGAGTTAGGAAATATTCCCTGTGCTTATAACCTCTGAAAGGGATTGTAGAGAACTGGTGTAATTTCTTCCTTAAATGGTAGAATTTACCAATGAACTCATCTGTGCCTGGTGCTTTTTCTTTTGAAGTATTATTAATTATTGATTCAGTTTCTTAAATAGATACAGGCCTATTCAATTGTCTATTTGTTTGAGTTTTGGCAAATTGTGTTTTTCAAGGAAGCTGTCTATTTCATCTAGGTTATCAAATTTGTGGACGTAGAGTTGTTCATGATATTCCATTATTATCCTTTTAATGTCCATGGGATCTGTAGTGATGTGTCCTCACTTTCATTTCTGATATTAGTGATTTATGTCCTTTTTTTTCCTGATTTTGGGCTTATTGATTTCCTTTTCAAAGAACCAGCTTTTGATTTCATTAATTTTCTCTATTGAGTTCCTGTTTTCAACTTCATTGATTAGCGCTCTAATTATTATTGGTTTTCTTCTACTTACTTTGAATTTAATTTGCATTTCTTTTTCTAGTTTCCTAAGAGCTAATGCTTTTTAAACATTTTTATTTGCCTGGAGCATGGATTCTTTTAGAATATAAACCAATGTTTCATGGGTGTTATGGTAATTAAATACTGAACTTTTACATGTGTAATTTCCTATGTGTATTCATATACTATTTTTTGAAATTCCTCTTATTTATTCATGAGAAACTAGAGATTTTGGCTGACTTTAAGCGCCATTAGCAGAACCTGTAATTGTTGGTAATTAAATGCTTTATGTTGATTTAAGAATACCTTTGAGTGGCCAAGCTAGGGAAATGGAATTAAAAAATTAACTAGTATATTACCCAAATTAGGGATGATTTTTCTCCTTCCTTTCCCAGAGTATTTTGCCAAGTGCTTGCATTACTTGTATAATGGGTACAATTTATGATCAGAGGAGACCCAAGTGAGGAGAGGGACAGTCATCTTTGCTGGGAATGGCAGGTAAAGGCAGGTATTTACTTGGTACATTTTGAGAGCACTTAAGGACCTACAAGATCAGTTATTGAACTTTTTTTTCCTTCTGTTTTTTAAATTGAGGTTATCCATTCTTTAGCCCTGCCTTTTGAGTTTCACTGAACAAGAGTAGTTTTAAAAAAATATTTTATTTCTAACACAAATTGAATTTATTCATATTTTGGAGGACAAGATAACCCAAATAAACGAACTAAAGAGATGAAATTGTCATGCTAATAGAAAATATTTTTATGGTTCTGTCCATATTAAGAGGGTTAAAGATTTTTTAAACATTGTTTCACGTCAATAATATATTTTTTGTAAAGACATCTTTGTATGGCATGATAGATATTTTTTAAATATGATTTTTTTTGTTTGTACTAAAAGTATCTGAAAAGTTAGTATTTGTACAGAGCACTTTAATCAGCCTTGTAATAAAATCACACATATGTAGGTTGTTAAATGGCAAAGAACAGCTTGTGCCGATGAGCCCAAATGAAACTGTTCTCTTTTACTAGAGTCAACTGGCTTATGTAAAGATTCTGGTTGATATAATTTCTCTTACCTTTACTTATTCACATTTGGTTTTTAAGATTTAATGTGATGGCCCCTGGCTCTGCACATACTTGGCTTTGCTAGCAAATTATGTAGCTTTCGATATTATTTCAGATAATATTTGGAATAACATAAAATATTACTGTTTTTGATATTAGGTCATTATTTTTAAATAATGTTCAAAAGTAATACAGTATTTAATATTCGTCATATTTACCAGGCTATTTCTGAGTTACTTGATATTAAAAAACAAGTCTGAAGATAAAATCATCTTTTCTTATGTGTTCAGATAATAACTATTGTAGGGTTCTTCGATAATGTTATTTTGCTTGACTGTTTAAAATATTGTTAGCTATATCAAATTACAGTCCATGTTTAAAAATAGAAAACTTTTTTGCACAGTAGGTATTCCTAAAGAAAGGATGAGCAAAATATATATGTTATGTTGAACACCCATAGCACCTGAGACGAGTGTGTGTGTCTCTTAATGTTTGTTATTTATTTATTAAATACTAAATAGATTAAGAAGTTATAGACTAAATTGAGTTTTTTTTAATTCCACTATAAATGATCACCTATAGGGACTGATCAGAAGGCTAACATCCTTGGAAGGAAAATTGAGAGTTCTAAAAAAGTTTGAGGGGTGCGCTGAGGCCAGGGATCTAGAGGCACCCTATGGGGAGCATGTTAAGAATATTACTGATTGACTCATTTTATTTGCGATCCACCTGCCTGTATGAAATACTTTAATATTTTTAAATTCCTCATTATTTTATATTTCACAGGCAAGTGAATCTTTGTAAGGTCAGCGATGCTTGTACTGCTTTTACTGCTGTTATTACTTTGCTTTTTTTTCCCCTCTAGAGTAATGTGGTTTTAATCAGTAAACATCTTAATTATCATTCTATACTATTTAATACCCAGTTTGGCATATTATTCTGATTCTGTTATCTGCATAGTAAATATGATTGACTTCATAAGAGTCACAACAAATAACTGCTTTTCTTTCATTCCTAGGCAAATACTGTGGTCTCGGGTTGCAAATGAACCATTCAATTGAATCAAAAAGCAATGAAATTACAGTGCTGTTCATGAGTGGAATCCATGTTTCTGGACGAGGATTTTTGGCCTCATACTCGGTTATAGAGAAACAAGGTAATTTTCACTTTATACCAATGCTCCCACATTTTATGCTTTCTAAAAACAAAAATGGAATGTTTCTTTGAGTACCTGTTATCTGAGTTTGGAACAGAGTAGAAAGACCGAACAGTTAATAATATATCTATAAATTTGACAAATAAAATTAGATCAGTTTTAGAAATCCAGAAATTAAAAATGTATTAACTTTTTATATAAAGTCCATATACTTCCCTTTCCTTAATAGAGGAAATACTGATAGTTTCACTTTTGTAATATTGGACACAATAATAACTTTTAAAAAGTCTGTCAATTATTGAAATGTATTACCAATTTAAAGCTTTATCATCCACATTTTACCATTTTATGATACTGTGTTAGAGACCATATTACCATTCTTAAAGAATAGCATCTCATACCACCAGGAGTACCCTGAGTGCTATCTGAGATACTACAAAATAAGCATGTGATATTTTTACATTGTTAATGTTTAGAATAGGGGAAAAATTACAAGGCTATGAAGTAGAGTAGAATGCAAACTTTTTCTGAATCTCCAAGATAAAATGCAAGATTCGAATGAAATCTGTCTAAGTGTTTTAGCTACTTGGCATGTATTTGTTCCCTTCTGCTCTTAGGGGTACTATGGTGAGAATGCTTAAGAAGTTTCTCAAGGATATATCAAAACATTCATTTAAATTATTTTTATATTAAACAATGATTTATCTAAGTTGACCATTTAAAATAAAAAATTATGGTTTTTTTTTTTTAATTGTATAAATGAGAAAATTGTCAAAAACCTCCTAGGCATGGGCACTAGGAAAGACTGAGGGCAGAACAGGCTTCCTTCTCAGCTGTGATAGGTTTGAGATAAATACTGTATGTATCATTAAAAGTTTCCTTTGGAATGTGAGAGGAGAGAGCTGTTCTTTGTGAGGAAGAATCTGCTTTCCCTTAGTTTCTAAGCTATGGAACAAGGTATGACATCTAATCACTCAGAGTGTGAAAGAAAATTCATTTAGATGGAATATTAGAAAGAAAATAACTGGTTGAAACATTATGCTGATGAACAATTAATATTTTTGATAGAACCAGGAAAACTGAGGCAGTGTAATGTTGTAGAAGGAGTACTAGATAGCCCTGGAATTAAAACCGGGTGACCTCTGGCCAGTCATTTCACCTCTGTGAGCCTCATCTGTAAATGAGTTAGTTGGGAGGACTAAATCCAATAATACACGTATAGTGTCTGTGGGTACACAACGTAATAGGCACAAAACAAATGTTAGTTCCCCTCTTTCACCGCTGTACACACAGGTACTCATTTTCCCCCACTCTTACCATCAAAACAGTAAGGTGAAAAAGAGTGAGATGATGATAGATTTTCATCCTTTCAATTTTACTTCCTGAAAGTCTTGGGTTGATAGGTGAGAGAATAGAAAATAAACATTTAATTTGCTTCTTATAAGTTTCTTGTCTTAATATAAGTTAAATTATTTGTTTTGCTTTATATTTGACCCTTTCCCTTTGTTACTTGACGTGAAGTTTTCTGGAAAATATTAAGAAAATGGTTCTTACGATGGATATTTAAATTATGGATCTTTTTGAGCCACAGAAACTTGACGTCCTGCCTTAAAGTTTCTTAAGAATTGACAGTGATTTCAGATAACAGAATCAGTATATTGTAGACATATATCTCAATGCCAAATTCCACATGGCTGTGACATTATTTTAGATGAATCTTAGTTTCTAAAGTTTAAATATCTATCATAATTTGGAAGTTCTGTATAGTAAGACTTTTAAAACTCAAAACTCATAACCAATTTGGGAAGATCTCTCCTGAGGTGGGGTTTGTTTTTTGTTTGTTTGTTTGTTTGTTGTTTGTTTGTTTTTGCACATTCTTGTCCCATCCATCAAGCATTTGTTTAATTTGAGTGAACTGGCTAAATTCAAGAGAACACTGGTTGAATTTCTTACTACTTCTTGGGTGGCCTTTTATTCACTATTTCTTATAATGATGCATTCATTTGAAGGGTGTTTGGCTTTGGTAGAGAGCCTCAGTTTGTTTCTATCTAGGAAACTTAGCTGCCACACTGAATTTTGTGAATATTTTCAAAGAACATCACTACATGCCCCAAGCTTAACAACCTAAGTTGAAGGTTTAGCGTATTTAGGACGATTGTGAAAAATGTTGTTTCAACAGCTTCTTCATTTTTTAAACTCTCATAAAGACTTGTTAAAGTTATAGGATATATTGTGATAGAATCCTGATTCTGTGAGATAGACTAATTTTCATTACTTTGTGTAAAAGCCCATTGCAAAATTATATTCCCTTTAATGGCTTATTTCCTGCTATATGCTTGGCATTGAGAAAATAGCAGTAAATAACAGACACAATCACACCTTCATAGGTCTTACAATACAGAGTTGGAAAAAGATATCAAACCCATGGTTACCTAACTATAGTTATGATAAGTAAAATGAAGGAAACATTCAAGCAATAGGAGGCCAGAGGAGTGGAAGATTGATAAAGAGCAAAGCTCTCCCAAAGAAGTCACTGTTAAGTTAAGAACTGAAGGATTAATTGGAGATTCCAGACAGACAAGAAAGTAAGAACATTGTAGGGGAGAATACAGAAGATGCAAAGGTCTCATGGTAGGAAGGAAGAATCAGAAAAGAAGCCAGCACAGCTAGGGTGGTATGAATGCATGGTGAGTAGGTCACATTATTCAAGGCTTTGTAGGAAATGTAAGGGTTTGAGCTTGACTAGATTTATGTTTTTGTTTGTTTTTATCTTCCCTGCCCTGTGAGGAGTGGGTTTGAAGAGATAAGAATAAATGTAGGGAGGTCAGTTAAGAGGCTGTTAGTGAAAACTGGATTATTAAGAGGTCTTGTTATGTATGTAATTCTAGAATTAGGCCAGTTTTTAAATCCTTTAGAATACGACATATATTCAACAAGAAAACATTACAAAGAATTAGGATTCATCCTACCCGAGTTTAAGCTGTGATAGGCGGCTTTGGACAAAAAGTAACCACCTTGGATGAAGCTCTGGACTGCTGTAATGCCTAGGTTGTATCTAGGGTAGTGTCTCTTCACTTTGTGTCTAGTTTTTATCTTCATGGTTTTATTCTTTTTTGTTACTTTTAATTATCTTCGAGCAGTAATTTCCAGTCTTTTCCATTATTAGTTATCTTTTTAATTTTTGTCTGTAAACCTTATTTTGAAAGATTGTGTCTTCCAGTGAAAGGTTAAGTTTTCTCATTTCCCCATTGGATAGCAGGCAAAGATAGATATAAATATGTCAACACTTAATAATTATGGGAGGACTGAGACTTCAATTCACAGTTGGTATAATTCCTTAAAATTCTAACTAGATTTTCTGAAATTGAAATTTTCATCTGAAAATTGAAGGTGTATATGGACCTTCGAGATAGAATGTCATATTAGCAACCACTATTTAGAAATTCCGTAGAGGGAAACTCCTGCATTTCTGCCGGTCTTACTGAGAAAGGCAGAACCAGCCATTCTCAGTAACGCAGATCTTTTTTAATCTAGTATGCTGATAAATGCTACTGACGTTTTCATTCTGAAATATAGACTTTAAAACAGCATTTACCGCTGGACCTGAAAAGCAAAGTTTTATAGGTCAGTGATCTAAATTCTTAGTTTTGAATCTGTTCACCATTGGCTAGTTTCCAGGAAAAGCTTAACATTTCTAAGATGATTCTGGGCAATGATTTTTTAAGTTATTTTAGTTTTAGAATAGTGAGCCCAGAAGACATAGCTGCATTTTCTTTGAAAGCTTCAAGTCCTTAAGGCATCTTCTATTTTTGCCATAAATTGGGTGGTGTGTGTGCGTGATTGAAAAGCAATAATTTGATACGCCTTTTGTGGAACATGAAATCACAGCTTAAAAGGTAATTTTTAAACCTTATTACTTTAGATTTCACCAATCCAGGATTTCGTAGTGGTCAGTCTACAGTTTGCCTTTTTTTTTTTTTTTTTTTTCCTTAACTATCTTTTTTTTTTCTTAACATTTTATTTTTTTATTTATTTTTATTTTTCCCCCTACCCCCTACCCCTGGTCAGTTTGCCTTTATTTTTATGAGGAAAAATCATCAATGGTTTAAAATTTCATGTGAAATAAAATAATCCAATTTAGATATTAGTGTGCTTCCTAATTGGAACTCATAAACACTTTTTCATTCATTGCCTGCTGACCCCTTAGAATTTGATGAAAGCGTGCTTAAGACTTGTGAACAGCTGGGCCTAGGAAATATTTCCATTTGACAATATTATTGTTGCTATATGCTAGATTATTTTTAGATTTAACACCAATAGTATAACAATTTTCTGATTGCCACATTCTTTAACCACATTTTTTTTGAAAATATTTTCCATTTCTTCCATCTTATATCAGATTATATCAGCTTGTAAATGAAACCTAGGGCAAAATAGAGAACTCCTTTCTAATAGAGTCCAGATTTCGTAACTGGTATTTTTTTCTTCATGGAGTGTTTTTGGTTTTGAAAATAGAGCACGAATTCTTTAGATTGTTTGCTACCTTAATTGTACAGTAATTTTATAGACTCCTTTCTGTTTTGAGTACTACACTTAGCTAGGTTTCTATTTTTAGTTTTTCTGTTGTGTTCCTAATTTTTGTTACTGTTGTATCTGGCAAACATTTTTAAACTTTTAAACTTATCTAGTAAGATTTTATTAATAAAGTCTCAGTTTGCATGCATATTTTTAGATTTGTCCGTATTTACACAAATTAATATATATAGTGTTTGTGTGCATAACATAGTACACATGTAGAAAAATATCTGTATTTTTGTGTCAGTTTGTAGAGCAAAGGTGCCGATGAGAGAAGTATGACCAATTTTGCAGAGAAAGAGTGTTGATAAACAGAATCTGTTAAGATGGTGTTAACCTAAAGAGGCAGTTAAACTTACAGGATAGAGTTTATTCCATACTGACAGATAAGCTGAAGGACACCTTAATGATTTTATTTTTTTCTGTGTGTTTCATTTCTTTAGTACATTAGGAATGCCCTGAAGGGACTAGATATGTGTTTGTGCTGTCTTGAGCTATCCAATGGATATATTCATTCACTGCTGCTCTTATTAATGTTTTAGTGTCTTAGATACTGTGTAGGTCACGAAAGAATTGTATGATCTTTTAATGTGGCTTATATTCATTTTTTAGTGTATAGGAATTTAGGCGTAAAAGTTTGATTTATCCATATGTAACTTACAGCCTGACTACATTGTTTATTGCCTTAGGCAACTGAGCTATGCCTGCATCATCCATAAGAAAGCATTAAGTATTTCCATCTGAGAAATTTTTTCCTGAGCTCCTACTATGGACTCAGCTCCCATATATGGCATCGTAATAATTCTAAGAGAAACAAGATTTAGTCCTACACTCAGTATGTAAAAGGAGATAAGATGTAAAATACTTTATATAGTATCCGGCATTTGGTAGATGTTAGTTGAGTGAATCACAATAAATCCTATTATATATGTAAATTTCTCTTCATAAAATTGCAGATGGTATAAATCAATACCAGGTTCCTGTCATGGAAACAAGGAATTAGGCCCAGGGTCACATAATTACATTGACAGGAGAACAGCATCAAGGTGAGCCTTGTCCCTCAATCTTCCAGCACTTGAACAAAGCAGCAGTCCACACACTACAGTGCAAGGTTGCTGACAAGGTGTGAATTAGGAAAGCAAGGCTTTATGTTCCTTTAGACTCTGGGAAATAGTTTACTTAAAAAATTTTAAAGCAAGCAGAGGAGAAGAATTTGTAGGTATACATTATCCTGCATCTTTTTTTTGTTTTCTCCTTTCTAGTAAATAAATACAGTAACTTAGTTGTAGTACTTTATGTTTTCTTGAGTTAGAATAAATATGGCACTCAGCCATCCCTTTCTTCAGAAGTAAATGACTTCAGTTGGACAAAAAGTATACCCCACAGCTAAAATAGTTGGTGTTATACTGTTGTAAATGATAGGTGCTAACATTCCTGAGAGTCTTTTTTTTTCAATTCAATCAAGCACACAAAACTAAGAGTATTAAATAGAGGAAAATCTAACCCTATTTCACAATCCTACAGTCTCAGAAATAGTCAATGCTGTCGAAAAACTTTCTAAGTAACCAATATTCTGATATTTTTCATTGATTTGTGAGCTTATAAAATATTTATTGTATTTTCATGGTATTATGTATGGGTTAACATCAGATGTCATGTTTAAATAAATATTTCATCACACAATTATAAAGTTCCCAGGCTTTGCAGTTATTGCGTGTTGGAAAAAATTTTAATCATAACTTAATTTTTTTTAAAACCCTATGTATAAGATATCACAATTATGGCTGATAGTAGTATTGCTGGTTAAGTTTGGAGCTGTCTTAGAAAATCTGACGTCAGTGTCTTCATTAAGAAAACCCTGGAATCTTTCATCCTGTTGATTATTGGCTTGCTTTTGTTTTTGTATTTTTTCATGCTCTTCCTCACAGTCACATTATGCTGCCTTCAAAACTCCACCTGTTTAGAGGCCTGCCTCCTCTAGAAAGCCTTCTAGGGTTAAGGAAGGCAGGTATTAGGGAACACATAACGGAAGGATAGGAGCTCTTTTTACAGGGATTACGATTACACTCACTTTCGGGTTCGTTTCTACTGCTAAAACTAGTGTAGAATCTACACTGTAGATGCTAATTCTGCTTTGGGCTGTACAAGGAAAAGAGAATAGAATGCTAGTCCGCTTAAGCAGAACCCCTGAGGGCATTTGCCTACTGCCGCTGCCACTCTTGTCTAGAGCACCCGAATGAAACCCGTTGTGTTTTAGTAACGTACGTGTTATAAACAGTTTGTATGTATTACAAATGTTGGATTAATATTACCAAAATAGGCTCCCATACAGAGGCTCTTAGTTAAGAATGGAGTAAATTATATACTTCCCGGCACTTTGAACATATCACCAATTTTCTGATATTGTAGGACCAGTTACAGTGGATCCAGCATGATAATTGAGTTGACAAATTAGAGTTTTATTGGTATCTGTTATAATCCTCTCTCTCTCTCTCTCTGTCTCTCTCTCTCTCTCACACACACACACACACACACACACACATCTATCAGAATCGACTACCTCTGAACACCTAACACCTCCACTACCACCACTCTAGTCCAAGTTACCATCAACTTTTGCCTCAATTATGGCAAAAGATTCCTTGCTCACCTTTGTTTCTGACTTTTCTCCCCTTCAGTCTGCTCTCAATCTAGTGGTCGGTATGACCTATTAAAATACAGATCTCATCTCACTGTGCCCAGCGTCCTTACCTCCAGGACTCTTTAAGATGCGGCTTCTCATTACTCGTTTGACTTCATCTCTTCTCTTCTCTGTATTCACTCTGGCCTCAAACATGCCGAACAGCCTTCCTCCTCAGAGCCTGACTCTTTCTGCCTATTCTGATGTCTACATACCTCATACCTCACTCTCTCAGAGTTTTCTTCAAATGCCATCTTTTCGGTAAGGCCTACCTACCCTGACCACTCTACTTAAAATTGCAACATTTTAACTCTTCCTAACTGCTTTCCTTTATTTTACTAACACTTGTTATCCACTAACACACTTTTTGTAATAGCTTTATTGAAATATAATTCACACACCGTACAATTCACCTACTTAAAATATACAATTAATTGATTTTCAGTATATTTAGAGTTGTGCAGTCACCACCACTATCAACTTTAGAACATTTTCATCATCCCAAAAGAAACCCCATAGTCAGTAGCAGTCACTTCCCATTTCCTACCCCTTTACCCCCACTCCAGTCCTAGGTAACTACTAATATACTTTTTTTCCTATAGATTTACCTATTCTGGAGATTTTATATAAATCATATAGTATGTGGTCTTTTGTGACTTGTTTCTTTCACTTGGCAAATTTTCAAAGTTCATGTTGTAGTATGCACGAGTACTTCATTCCATTTTATGGCCAAGTAATATTCCATTATATGGATTTTTTTCCACATTTTTTTTATTTATTCATCAGTTGATGAACATTTGTGTACAAGTTTTGTGTGGACATATATTTCCAATTCTCTTGGATATATACCTAGTAGTAATTGCTGGGTCATATGGTAACTCTATGTTTACCCATTTAAAGAACTGCCAGACCATTTTCCAAAGCAGCTACACCATCTTACACTCCCAGTTTCTCCATATCCTTGCCAATACTTGTTATTATCTGCCTTTTTGATTCTAGCCATCCTAGTGGGTATAAAGTGGTATCTCATTGTGATTTTAATTTGTATTTCTCTGATAGCTAATGATACTGGACATCTTTTTATGTGCTTATTGGTCATTTATATGTCTTCTCTGGAGAAATGTCTGTTCAAATCCTTAGCTCATTTTTAAATTGTGTTATTTGTCTTTTTAATATCAAAAGTTGGATACTAGATCCTAATCAGATAAATGATTTGCAAACATTTTCTCCCATTCTGTGGGTTATCTTTCTCTTTCATGATAGTACCTTTGAAGCACCAAAGTTTTTAATTTTGATGAAATTCAATTTATATATTTTTATGTGGTTGCTTTTGTTTCTGGTGTCATATTTAAGAAACTATTGCTTAATCCAAAATCAAGATTTACATCTATATTTTTTTCTGAGTTTTATAGTTTTAGGTCTTAAATTTAGATCCACTTTGATTTTTGTATATGATGTGAAGTAGGGATTCAGTTTCATTCTTTTTCATGTAAATAGCCAGTTGTCCCAGCACCATTTGTTAAAAAGACTATTCTTACTCCCACTGACTTGTCTTTACAACCTTGTCAAAATCAATTAACTATAAATATGGGGATTTCTCTCTGCACTCTCAGATCTATTGCATTCATTGGGATAACTTCTTACACATTGCTGTCAGAAGTCTCTGAGGCAAATGGTTCCCTTTGAGCTATATTTATCTTGCTTAGACTGTGTTCTTATTAGCTGGGAGCCTTGTAGTAATAGTGGTTTTCTGGAAGACTATTTACTTGGGAAAAGATTTCAAGAAAGATACATTTTAAGGCTTCTAAAATTCTCTGCCTAATCGATGTTTTCTTTGCTTTTGTAGAGTTGTGAAGGTCAAAGTCTGTAATCATGACTTACTTTCTCTGTCTTTATTCATCTTGGCTCTCCTTGTGGCTGTCCATTTTGAATTCCTCTTTTCCCCCTAGGGAGCTCGTCTGTGCCTACATACATTTGCATGGCATAATCTGCAGTTTCAGCACTGCATGGACGTATAATAAAGCCCTGTTCTGATCAAGTATATCTATAGTCAACAAGCATTGTGGCGTATGGCCTGAATGTAATGGGTCCAGATGGCTGTCTTCTTGTGGCTTAAATACCATGTTGGACCACACAGGTACCTTTTTATCCCAGGCTGCTAATCTTAGAAGTTCAATTTCCAGTCTTAGAAGTTGGAAACTCTTTTGGTAGAACAGGAAAGTGGAAAATTAATTCTTATTGATGCAATATGAAGATTGCCAGGAATAACTAGAGTATATATAATTCAGTTTTTCTGCTTTTCCCAGTCAGTAAACCCAGTAGTAGTAAACCTCTCTCCAGGCATGTATCCTCTTAAACTCCTAGAACACAGATTTAACCTAATCATTATTCAGATGTCGGTGGTATATAGATATTAATCCATATAATCACTCTCAAAATCTCACTTTCCTATTGGTATAAGTTATTATTTTACAAGACACATTTCAGTTGGATAATAAGCACATAGTTTCTACAGAATTATAAAATAGAATAATCACTTATCCTGTGCTTGCCGTGGTGGCCATTATTTCAACAAATATTCATGTATCATCAGTGCACTAGGACACATGCGAGGTGTTATCTCCATCAGTGTATCGATTACCCTCGGCACAGTTGTTTGGCCAAGCATTTATATGTGAAATCACTTACCTTTGTGATTGCCTTATGGCCTTCTTCCAGGTTTTTCTCCCTCCGGCTTAGTACATAATTGGATTTAGTTAGCCAAACATACTAATAATCAGATACTTACTCATCTGTGTAGTCAGTAAATGGTGATTGAAAGCCTCCTGATATGCCATGCACTGTGATCGTTGCTGGTGACAAAAAGGTGAGGACAAATGGCCTCAGTCTCTGTAGACCAGGCATTATCTAATGATGTTGCTTATACCTCTATAATGCATAAACGTATCGTTCTTACATAACGCATGGTACTATGAGAACATGTGATACTCATCCATTCATTAAAACAAACAAAACTAACTTAGGTGCTTCCTATGTGGTGAAGGTGTTTGATGTGAAGGTCAAGGGCAGCTTCTGTAAGGAAGCAACAGTTAAACTGAGACCTTAGAGAGGAGTCAGCTTGCCTAAGGGGCAGTGGAAAAACCATCCAGACTATGAGAAGAGCATGTGCCAGAGGAACTGAAAGACTAGCGTGACAAGAAGCCAAGATGGGTATGAGACAAGACTGAGGCGGAACCAAGCACTTTAAGACCTTGCAGGCTGTTTTGAGCATTTGCCCTCTGTCCTAAGAGCAGAAGAAAGCCATTAAAATGTTTGAACCAAAGCCACCTTTTATAGAGCCCATGAACTAGGTCTTAGATAGCTTCGCTCTTCTATTTGTTAATTTCTAGATAGAAAACGTTAAAAATTTAAAATTTTGTCATATTCAAAGTAGTGATTCTCTAACTTTAGTGTGTTTAAGAATTATCTGGAGGACTTGTTAAAACAAATTTTGGGTCCCCACTCCCAGAGATTCTGCAAGTCTGGCTGGTGTTCAAGAATTGGAATTTCTAATAAGTTCCCAGAAGATGCTGATACTGTTGGTCCTGCCATGGATGAGATTTTGAGTTGCAGTTAATTAGAACCAGAGAATGAACTCACCTCTCCTTTTCATTTTTGTTGTTTTCCTGGTGTATAACCAGCAGAGGATCATTTTTAGTCATATAATAACTAAAAGATATTTTTTCTTTGTTTTGGGAACTATATTTTATAGAAGGCATTTAAAGACTATAAATTATACTTCAATGTGTAACTTCTATATATATGATATGTGACTCTCTGAGATGATATGGTAAGTAAATAGCACTTGGGGAGACATAGCCCAGAAATTAAGGTACTTAAAAATCAGGAAGAGAATCGTGGTTAACAAAAATTTGTAAAAAGTTATTAGAACTACCTTGACAGCTTTTAAGATTTTGAAATTTAGAGCAATATGGTTTGGGATTTGGAAATAGTGTTACAGAAATAGTAAACATATATTATTGAATTCATGTTTTATTTTTGTTTTTCTAGACTTAATTACTTGTTTAGACACTACATCCAGTTTTTTGGAACCTGAGTTCAGGTATGGCCTTATTTTGTGCCTTTTTTCCTTAAAGTTACTCTTCATATACTTCATTCTCATTCTTTATACACTTAAGATTAACGTACATGTTGTGACACATAGTTATTATTCTAAGACATCAAAAAGAGCTTATTTAAAGCTGTTGAGTTGTCATGTTTAAATTTTGCTTTAATTGTAGCATTTGGATCTTCTCCACAATGAAAATGTAATTTTTCATATACTTTAAAAGTAGAATTAGTTACTCTTCAAATCTGGGAAAACTGCTAATAATGATACAAGAGCTATTTATCTTTTTTTAAAAAAGAAGATGATTTAGGCTGTTATGGAATTCTTTGGTATTCTTACCCAAATGGCATTTCTACTACTACTTTCCTGCTTTATGCCCTTGTCTCTTGCCTAGTCTAGAATGAACTTATAATCGATTTGCCATTTCTAACCTTTACTGGCTTTATTCTGCCGTTCACATTGCTACCAAGTTATTGTTTAAAATACGTATCTCATCATTCCCCTGCTTAAAAATCTTCAGAAGCTCCTAATTAAGACAAAAAGTCATCCAGATTCCTTAGCCTGGTTTTCAGGATCCTGTCCCAGCTCCTAGGGCCATTTATCCAGTCTCATCTATACAGATATTGAAACGGCTCTGCATTATTTATTGTGCTCTGAGCTCATAACTTTCTCCTGGAATCACTTGATTCCTCTCTACTTGGCAAAATCATTCTCATCTTCTAAGACCATGTCACTAACCTCCCCACAACTTGCCACCTCTCCCCAAAGAACCTTCATTTTGTCTTCAAGAATGATTTTCTCTATATGGGATGGGTGCATTCTTCAGCACTCATGGGGGATGAGATCCTGGTCAGTAGAGGTAACCCTGGCATCACTGTATGGCACACAGCCCTGCAAAGGGTCTGCTGTCTTGTGCCCTTTACTCTAGCTCCCTTGTCACCACCCATGTGCAAGCTGCCATCATCTCTCGCCTAGAATACTGCACTATCTGCCTAACACTGTCCCAGGAGCCACAGTACTCTTTTAACTATGAATCAGATTATGTATATATGCTGTCAAAATCCTTTATTGACTTTCTATTTTAACTAGGAAATTTAGTCCAGTTTCCTCACCATAGCCCGCAAGGCCTCTGCATGATCTGGCCCCTGCCCACCTCTTCAACCTTCTCTCAAACTAACCTTACCTTTGTTCACTGCCCTCTACCTGCACTGGTTGTCCTCGGTTCCAGACATGCACAGGCCTTCCTGCTTCATGGGCGTACTGTTCTTTCCAACTGCGGTGAATTTCCCTCCACTTGCTCCTGTGACAACCGTTAGTCTCTGCTAAAGCTTCACTCCTCAGCCCCATTCCCTGACCAAGGTAGTATAGAGCCCTGCATGTGAGCACAGGCTCTGGAGCACATCTGCCACTCACCAGCTGTGTGACCTAGGCACACAGTTCCTCAGTTTCCTCATCCGTAAAATGAGGATAATATAATAATAGCACCTACCACATCACGTTCTTATGTGGATTACCTGAAACATTTAGAATGCTACCTGGCACATAGTAAGTTTACTGAATGTATGTATTACTTTTATTAAGTTAGATTCCTCCCAGTTACCTCATAGAGTCCCTTTTCTTCCTAGTAGACCATAATCAAATTAATTATTTGCGTATCAGTTTAATGTCTTCCCCCACCACTGTATAGTAAACTCATTGAGGACGGGGGCCATGTTCGTTTGGCTAACCTCTGTGAATCTAATATCTAGCACCGCCCAGCACTTAACAGACAACATAATAGACATTCGCATCAATGTGTTGAGTGAGTAGGTCGGTGGGTGAATGAGTGAATAAAAAAAATGAATGAATGCCAAAAAGTTGGTAAAATAAATTATGGTTTATCCACAAAAATAGAATATCGTGTAGCTATTAAATATAAATAGATCCTGTAGTAGAAATGTGTTTATATTCATTATGAAGTAAAATAATCAAAGCAGTATGTGAGATATGAGACAATTTTTATAAATATGTGAGTGAAGACGTGTGGATGGATAGAAGTGCTAGTTCTCTTGGGCTGATGAGATTATGGTATTTACATTGAACTGAAAAATGGATTATGTGATGGGTTTTTGTTTTTTTCCCCAAAAAGTATAGTGCTAAATGCCCTTTTACTTGTTTTTATTTCACAGTAAGTACTGCCCAGCTGGTTGTCTGCTTCCTTTTGCTGAGATATCTGGAACAATCCCTCATGGATATAGAGATGTAAGTTAGATATAGACTTGCGTTAAATTTGTGATAGGACTTTATTTTTTATAAACTTTAGAATGAGTAACTGTGTGCCTATCTTTATTTTGATTTTTTTCCCCTAGGAGTTATTCCTTTTTAGTAATATGTTACGTTTTATTATTTTTCTTGTAAAAATTTGTTCTGTGTTATGGCATCAATAATCTATTCCATGTTGATTGATTATACTGCCCAGATCAATTAATTTACTGAAGACATGTAAGTGTCTTATTTATGAATTACCAAAAGAAAATAAAATTAATCTTTTCTTTTTCCCTTCCTCAAGTCCTCACCATTGTGCATGGCTGGTGTGCATGCAGGAGTTGTGTCAAACACTTTAGGTGGCCAAATCAGTGTTGTAATTAGTAAAGGTATCCCGTACTATGAAAGTTCTTTGGCTAACAACGTCACATCTGTAGTGTAAGTATATATGCAATTTATAATAAGCATGCTGGACAGGGATGAAATAGAGACTCACACTTCAGTAATATCACAGTTAATGGTGTTAATGAAATACCATTTGTGCGGTAAGCACTCACATTTGTGTGTGCTCCATGCCTGAATGTATTGAAGAGTACAGACAAGGTCATATACCTTGGCTTGTTCTTTATCAAAAGGTAGTCATTTGAAAGCATGATTTTTTGTTTCCTGTTTTTTAAGTGTTGAAAATACCTGGAGTAGGAGTCTAGAGGTTTGTTGTCAAATCCCTACTTCTCTTAAAGATCTGAAGGCATAACTACTCTGTTCCTTATGTGACTCAAAATGAATTGAGGATAATTGAAATACTTTGAATGTAAATTAAATTTGAACATAAATCAAAGGTAGTATTATTATGAATCTCCTCTCATCCCAAGGGAATATTTTCAGAATGTATTTTCGTGGTATCTGTGATATTCTATTGTTTTACAAAATTTAGACTAGGTATCAAAAGCGGAAGTCGAAACATTAAATAGAAATGCAGTACTCCTGCCCTGTTTTTATAAATCTTGCCTTTTAGATATGTACAGGCCTGCAGACAGTACGAAGCCTAATTGAAACCGACTATAGAGGTCCTGGGCCAGTTTTCATTCAGAAGACAGGAGCATGATCTATGCCCAGGGTACTTGAAAGCAGGGGTCAGCAAACTTTTTTTGTAAATGACCTGCTAGCAAATATTTTAGGCCTTTATGGGCCACATGTCTCTGTCACTTATCTTTTTTCATTTTATTTACAGCTCTTTAACTATATAAAAACCATTTTTGGCTCACTGGCCATACAAAACAGGCCGTACATGGGCTGTCATTTGCCCATCGCCAATATAGAGTCAACTACTTTTTCTTCTTTTGCTTTCTTCTAGATGCTTTTATGCAGATCCTTTTATTCATTTTCCCTGTTCTACCTTTAGAAAGATTTTTTCTCCTTGAATTTTCTCTTTTATACTTTAAAAAAAATAAGGACAGGTTGCATCCACTTGTAATGTTTTGAATATCGTGCTGAAGGCAGGAGCATACACTAATGGTTTTATCCCTCCAAGTTTCTTAGAGGCTTTTGACCTGTCTTATGGTGACCTAGTCACTTGTCCCACCTTTCCATTCTCCCAGGGTAGCTCTTCTGTCCTATTACTTTGAAATCCAAATGCAGTGGTGCGTTGTAACACTGAAACTTGTTCTTCATAGACATGTTGATGTCCTGTAACAAATGTAGTCTCTTAATAGCAGCCAGCTTTTCTTCTGTTTACCGCAGGGAATTGGAGCCTCCTTGTCTGAGCATTACACCTTTCATTGTACCTTCACCAGAAGTAATTGCTACTGAAAAGTTTTAGGAGTCAGTTTATTTCATGAAAAAAAATAAAATAAAATAAGTATATATGCAAGGTTATGTGGATACATGTGCATAATCATGTATGAAACTAGGAACTAGATACTTGTAGAGAAAGTTGTTTATGCTAATTTCAGAAGTTCTGCTTAGAAATGAGACTTTTTTTGCTAGGAACAGTATCAGTTGTCTAATATGTAGCCAGAGAATATTCTTAGTTCTTTATACAGTAAAATAAAAACAAAAAACGTTTAAGACAAATATGGGGAAGTCATGTGTTATGTGAGTGTCACCAAAAATACCTTTCTTTTTCAGGGGACACTTATCTACAAGTCTTTTTACATTTAAAACAAGTGGTAAGCCTTTCATGGACTTCATTAACTTATAATTTGTATAGTAGCTTAAATTTTTTGAACACTGTTAGGAATTGTGCCAGTTGCTTTTTTTTGCACTTTCTCATTTAGTTGTCACAATAATACTATGAAGTACGATGGGTATTTAATATAATGAGTGAAATAAACTGAAGGTTATTAATAGGGAAATCGTGTAAGCTAGGAAAGCTTCTTAGAAAGGTGATTTTTAGAACTTGTCTAAAGAAGTAATTAATTCATTTGACTGAAAATATTTATCGAGTGCCTTCTTTTATTTGTCAGATACTATTCTGGTGCTAGGAAAACAATGGTGAGCAAAATAAAGAAAATTCTGCTTTCCTAGAGCTTACATTCTGGCAGTGAGAGATTGACAGTATACAGTGAATAAGTCAATTATTTACAATGTATTGTTTATAATAATATAAAAGATATAGAAAAATAAAGCAAGGATGGATAGGCAATGAAGGAAAGACTGGTGGAGTCAGGACAGGCCTCGTGGAGAATGTGATATCTAAGCAAACACTTGAAGGAAGGAAGTAAGGGCATGAGTCACCCTCTGACCAGGGAGTGTGTCTAGGGAGAGGGTAATGTATCTCCATTAAACTAATTATTATTTCTTGTGAATAAATATGTATATTTCCTGATAAGACACAAAGACATAGATCCAAGAAATACTTGCCTAGTTTTGAAATTTCTCTATTACAATGTGTTAATAGCATAGTGTACGTTAATTAAAGGTACAATAGAAAGGTTTCAGTGAGCAAGTTTATGTAGATTTTGAATTTATATCTGGAAACCAAGTTTCTTTCTGTTTTGTTTTAGGTTGTTATGGAACACTGGGGATGGAATCTGGCGTGATTGCCGATCCTCAAATAACAGCATCATCTGTGCTGGAGTGGACAGACCACACAGGGCAAGAAAACAGCTGGAAACCTGAGAAGGCCAGGCTGAAGAAACTGGGACCTCCTTGGGCTGCTTTTGCCACTGATGAATATCAGTGGTTACAAATAGATCTGAACAAGGAAAAGAAGATAACAGGTTAAGAGACATGATTTTCTAGAGCAATTTGTAATATTGATTTTATCTGGAAACCTGGTGACATCTAAGGTTTTTATAGAAAATTAAGTCACTGTAAATTTAATTATGTGGTTTTAAGTTTTCTTTGCTGGTGTTAATATTACTGAAGATGGTTTTATAAAAACATGACAGGAGAGGACTTGATTCTTATTAGCTTTTCTATTTCATTGTAGTAAGATTCTTTTAAGGTAGTGTTTCAGTAAAGTGATCTTGAAATGTCTGAAATAACCATCCCTTATAGTCATTAAGAGAAATTTATGTTCAAGGCATCCACATTAAGTGCTATAAATAACATTCCACATGTGCTGAATATAAATTTAACTATTTAGATCAACTTGGCAAATGGTCAGAACGATTGGTTAGGATTGGTTTTGTTAAGGATTTATTTTGCTTTGGCACTGAAAATAATACCCATAATTATCTTCAGTCTGTTTCCCAGGAATTCATTCTTACTTGGTAGACGAAATATATTTTACAACGATATGAACACAAGCTGTTAAAATATAAAATACAGTGGTCCTTTCCTTATGTCTGGGCATAATTCTTCTTGTCTCTACAAGGGAACAAAGCCAAGGATTTAGTCACTATTATAATGAAACCTTGCACTCTTAGATATAGTAATGTGTTATATGCAAAAAGGTTTGAGCAGTGCATCTTAGTTGCTTATGTTCGAATGGTGAACAGACTTTAAGGATCAGACTGTGCACTAATGAAAGCACCTCTCCATTCCCTAGGCATTATAACCACTGGCTCCACCTTGGTGGAACATAATTACTATGTGTCAGCCTACAGAATTCTATACAGTGATGATGGGCAGAGATGGACCGTGTACAGAGAGCCTGGTGTGGAGCAGGATAAGGTAAAAAGATTAACAAGGTATTTTTTTAAAACAGTTTTTTAAATGGGCCTTTGCCAAAAGTCACAGAAGCTCTCCTATATGATATAAAAGTTAGTATCATTGGGTCTTATTCTGCCCTCTTCTGGTTATTTTAGGTAGTTTTAGTTATTGGCCTTAACCGTCTAACCATGGTTAGAAAATTCCCAGTGATTCTAGGTCCCTTTTGATGATTTTTTTTTTCCCCACTACATTTTTAAGTGATTTTTTTCACCACATTTTTAACTCAATTTTTTTAGATGCTATATTAAGAAATTCTAAAAAGGAACTTACAATTTCTTGTCTTTAAAAAGCTTTTCTTATCAATCCACAGAATGATGGAGAACCTAATTTGTTCCCAGATTTCTATGCTGTAGGAAAGGGCTAAAAGCAAAAGTGCATTAAATTGTAGGATATTATAGACTTAAAAGATGATTGCAAGATCACCTCACCAACTTAGAAAACTTCAATATTTTTCTACCTAAAGAATTTCCTTAACTTCTGTGGTCATTATGAAATTGTTGTTTTAGCTAGCAAAACATGACACTGCTGAAATGTGCCAGATCAGATAATAAGGGTTTGAGAGTAGGCAACGGTGACACTCATCTAGATGTTTATCACTTTCACCTGGGTTCTTGGGCCTTGATCCACCACAAGGATCTCGTAACTAGGAGAGTCCCCATCTCCAATGAAGGTAGATTCCTTTCATGTAGAATCGAAATTATGGGCACATATTTTTAATAAAACTTCTCCATGAGTTTTGGTTCAATTGTATGATACTATCAGTTCTCTATCATGTATAAGATTTGCTAATATATCTTCAATTGCTACTTTTCTCATCTCTCTGTTCAAAAAACTGCAGGGGCTCCTTATAATCTTTCATATGGATCTAAACTCTTCTGCTGTTATTCAAGGTCTTCTTTCCTCTCTTCTACTTGGTATCACATGAACTTCATCTTTGGTGAGCCTCTACCCATTGAAGCAAATAACAGTATTGTTTCCATATATATCTTCTCCTTAATGCCCCCAGACTTGACTAACTTTTTACATTTAGCACATTCATATGTATTTATATAATATTTATTATATTTATGGACTATAGTTAATTTTTTGAAATTATGAGAATTATCCATGTATATATTATAAAAACATCTAACATCAAATTATTTTCTGAAAAAGACTTGTTTGTTTAATTTGAAATATAATTTCACTGGGTTTAGAATTCTAGGTTGACAGTTCTTTATTTCAATACTTTAAATATGCTTGTTGGTACATTGTTTTCTGGTTTGCACTGTTTTCAGTGAGAATTCTATCATTCTTATTGTTTTTCCTCAGTATGTAATGTCTTTTTTTTCCCTTGGCTACTTTCAAGATTTTCTTTTTATCATTTGTTTTAAGCAATTTGATTATAATACGCTTTGTGTAGTATTCTTCATGTTTCTTCTGCTTGGGCTATTTTGAGCTTCTTGGATCTGTGGGTTACAGTCTGCATCAAATTTGAAAAATTGTAGGCCATTTTTTTCTTCAAATACATCACCTCCTCAGTTCTAATTACATGAATATTATGACTCTTGAAGATGTCTCACGGTTCACTGATGCTCTGTTCATTTTTTTTTAAATCTTCCTTTCTGTTCTTATTTGGAAATTTTCTATTGTTTTGTCTTCAAGTTCACTAATCTTCTGCATTGTCTAATCTGCTATATTAATCCTATCCAGTATATTTTTATCTCCAGTATTGTATTTTTCTCCTCTAGACCTTCAGTTTTAGACTTGTAAAATTTCTTTCATGTCTTTCCGTAACATGCTCATGCTTTTCTTTACCTCTGTATCATATGGAGTATATAGTAACTCTTTTAATGCCCTTATCTAGTAATTCTATGTACTAAAGTGTCATATCTGGATTATTTTATATTGATTGATATGGGTCATATTTTACATGTCTGGTAATTTTTTATTGGTTGCCAGACATTATTTTTTGCTGGATTTCAGTTTTTATTATTATTCTTTTAAACGTTTTTGAGCCTCATTCTGGGACATATGTTACTTGGAAATCATTATCTTTTCAGAGATTGCATTTTAGTTTTCTTAGGCAAGACCTGAGCAGCCTTTTGTGCTAATTTTTCCTCAGTACTGAGACAAAATTGTTCTAAGTCCTCAACCCAACATCCCATGTGTTATGAAGTTTCTCCATTCTAGCTATTGGCAATGTGAGCTGTTCTCAGCTCTATGTAGCTCTGAGAATTATTCTCCTGGCTCCTTTCCCCATCTATTGATAGTTTCTTTACATGCAGGTGAAGATTTAAGGGGAAACTCCCTACAGACCCTAGATGTCTCTCTGTAGTTCTCTTCACTCCTATACCCTACAAATTCTAGCTGCCTTGGCCTCTCTATCTCTGAGCTCTATCTCCTCAATTCAATGAGATTACCAGACTCTCTCCAGGCAATATTGGGACAATAGAAGGGCTCACCTCATTTGTTTCCTTTTTTTCAGGAATTATTGCCCTATGCTGTCCAGTGTCTGGAAAACCATTGTTTCATATATTTTATCTGATTTTTCAAATATTTAAGGCAGAAGGGTAAATCCAGACCATGTTAGTTTATCATAGATAGAAGTGGAAGTCATTGCATTGAATGATATGAAATAACAATCTTTTACCTCTCTTAAGTTTGTCCATCTGCTCCCTCATCTACCCCCAACTCAAGTATAATTGATGTGTTCATTTTCACACGTTCTCCAAGTACGCAAGAGCATACAAATGCAGATGGAGACAGCTTTTGGTTTTGTTTTCAGAAAATGGGAATATATATACAACTTGTTTTCATAATCTAATACTTTTAATAGTATGCCATGTTTGTATTTGGTAACATCAATAACATTTAAGTTCCTTGAGAGTGGAAACTTTAATTTCCATTTTCCTGTCATGACACCTTGCAAACCTCCATATACCTAGGGATTCATAATAAATGCACATAGGTTAAATATAGCAAATCTTTTTTACTTAGTTTTATCAAACCTTCTTCCATTAAGTTTTTATAAAAACAAAGCAGCAGGATGGAG